>NC_140723.1:8245000-8462500 GCF_050655825.1 Lonchura striata
CCTGGGACACGCGGGGACAGCGCCCAGAGCCCGGCAGGGCTGGGCAGGGATGCACTCGGGGCTGTCATTCGTGCCCAAGCCCCGGAGGGTTTCCGTGTCCACCGGAGCATCCCCAGCCCTTCCCCTCCCCGATCTCCCGTCTCGGGCTGGGGACAGCCCTGACTCTGCCCAGGGCACGTGCTGAGGGCGACTGAGGTGCTGCTGGCACAACACTTGGGAAAGAACCGGCAGGATTATGATTAATGACAGTAATTACCGGGTTATCATCGTTAGGGCACAGATCTCTCCCTCTGAGGCACTCGAGCCCAAGAGCCCTTTGATGAGGGGGTGGCCCTGGCTGCCCTGCCCTCCCCCAGATCCAAACACCTCCTTTGTCCCTCCTGCAGCCCCTGGCCCGGCCCGAGGCACGGAGAGATGGGGAGCTGGGAGGGGTCAGACCCAACACCCCGCCAAGAGCAGCTAAGACTAAACGTGGTGTTCTTGAGGTTAATTTCTTTTTAAAGCTCAGCCTGTCTCCATATGTCAAAGCTAAACTTAGACCACAAACACCTGAATTTATCCAATTTCTATTTAATATTTGCCGTTTTATATCACACACCTGACCCCCTGCGGAAGGGCTGTAGGGAGCAGCACATTCCCCCTGTGGGCAGGCTGGGGGCGATGGCTCCAGCCCCGGGAGAAGCAGAGCTGGGCTCTCTGACCATTCCCACCTCTGCTGCAGCTCCAGGGACATCTGAGGGTCCCCGAGGGCCTGGGGGGCTGCACCAGCCTTGGCTGGGCTCTCCCACAGCCCCGGCCGTGATTCACCCACAGAGGGTTTGAGTTTCCCAAGGGAAGGCACCAGGCTGAGTCAGGCTGAGGAGTGCCAGCGTGGGGACTCCTTTCCAGAAGAAAAACTCTGATTTTTGGAGCAAGAAATGCCAGGTGAGGTGCCGATGCTCCCAGCAGCATCCAAGCGTGCGGATCAGGGAGCAGGAACGTGTCTGATCCCTCCTGGGCTCTGGCAACAGTGGGATGAGGGAGAAAATCCCTGTGGGACAGGAGGGAGCTTGTAATTCCCACTCCACGTCTGGGACCTGCAGGAACAGGGCCTGGCTGCAGGAACAGCACTGAGCACGGGAGGATCCTGCTCAAGAAAAGCTTAATAAGCACCAGGAAAAGAAAATCTTCCCAGAGGCACATCCAGACCTCCTCACACACCCCAAACCTCCCCATCCCGGGATGGGGCCTTTTGGGGGCGATGCCTGAAGGGCCCCAACCTGCCTGGGCTTGAAACACAGCCCAGGGGCTTCCCCTCCACACATCCTTTGTACCATTTGATTGAGAATTTTACCCAAAAGCATCTTCTCCTGCTGCCACACTCCCCTTGGGGAGAGGAGTGGGATCCCTGCTGATCCCCAGGGTTTGGGTAAAGGGCTGGAGCTGGTTCCTCCCCAGCTGCTGAAGTGAAGTGCTGGGATCAATCCTGCAGAAAAGGCTGCAAACAGGGATTTAACCATTATTTTGTTCCCTCCTGGACACAAGGGATTTACTATTCCTGGAGGTTCAGGTGGCTGCCCCCGGCCTGGGGTGACATCCCTGAAGTGATTTTGTCCTCAATCCACCCGGGACCCTTTTCCAGCCTTCCTGGTGAGCTCAGAGCTTGTTTCTCCCTGGATCCTTGATTCCTCCCACGTGAGCTGTGACACATCCCACGAGTCAAGGCCAATCCCAATTCTCTTACCAGGCAACAGAAACGTGACCCAGGGCTGGCTCCTAAAAAAGCCACCTGGACCTCGGGAGGTCTCCGGGGTGTTTTGGGCTGCTCTCCCCAGAGCAGCTCCGAACCTGCCTGGTCACTCAGGGGTTAATTCGGGAGCCTGGGCTTGGTGGCTCTGTGCTCCTTTGTGTCACTGGGTGCCTGGAGGGTCCCGGAGCTCCCTGGGGTGTGAAGAGATCAGGAACCAGCCCCGAGCTGCAGCGGGGCTGTCCCAAAGGCCAGGAGGGAGCCCTGCAGGATTTACCCTGCAGGATTTCCGTGTTCCAGGCTCCTGCCTGCCAGACCATCATTCCTGCAGAACCTGGAGGAAAAATGTGGGATTCCATCCAGGCCTGGGGGGCAGCAGCCCAGGATGTCCCCAGCACGTCCCTCGAGGCTCCACCATGGTCCTGCCGTGTCCTGGAAGTGCCACAGACACATCCAGGGAGGAAAATCACTTTTCCTCCATTGGAAAAAGTCCAGGGAATCTTTTGTGGCACTGGAACGTTGCAGCTCGCTGTGTTTATGGGCAGCAGCTCCAGCCCTGCGAGTCTGAAAACATTTCTGGGGACTTGCAGGGACAAACCAGGAGAGTTTGGCTGGGAGCTGGTGGGAAGAGGCAGAGAGGAGCAGGGAAGGGCCCTCAGCTGAGCTGCACTTCCAGAAGAGCTGGAGAAGTGTTGGAATCTGATGTGTTGATGATCCCAAAATTGTGGAAAGTCTCTGTCTGTCAGCCCCGCTGCCAAAGCAGAAGCCATAATTGGTCTGTGCTGGTTTCCAGGTTGTTTATTCTGTTTATCTCTCACATGTTCTGCTGCCCTGCCCAGCTCTGTCCTGCAGGGCAGCGTGTGGGGCTCTGCCCTCAGTGGGATGTGACAAACATTAAATACCAGAAACTCCCTGGGCTGCATTTACAAGAACGTGCCAATATCTGTCACCTACGTTGGACAGTGTGTCCCCAGCCTGAACCAACAGAAAAATGCCAACACCACAGTGAGACATGGAGGGCATGAAGAAGGAGGAAAAGGACAAGGCACACCCAATTTCCTCCAGCTTGTCCCCTTTGGACCCCTCATCTAGAATCCTAAAATTTTACTTTTGTACCTGTGCCACACTTAATTATTACTTATATAAAACACTCAGAGCTGGTAATTGATCCTGTGAGATTGAAAACTCTTTTCCATGGCCAGAGATCACAGGCAGTGTCTCTGGGGGCTCTGTCCAGGGGGTTCCTGACCCCTGCCAGGGTCCCGGGGCAGCCAGAGGGAAGCTCTGCATTCCCACAGGAAGGGAATTACCGGGGGAGGAGGCAGCAGGACAAGGAAAGCATCGTGGAATACCTGGTCAGGCTTCTGTGTCACCTGCAGCAGGTGGGGGGAGCAGCAGGTCCCTGCTCTCCCCAGATTTAATTAATCCCCACATTAATTAAATGCTGGAGCCCAACCCAGCACAGGGATGTCAGAAATTTGGGGAGCTCCTGCCCACAGTCAGGTTCAAAGCAATCCCACAGCTCATCCAGGCTCTCCTGCATCACAAAGAACTTCTTTTCCCCAAATAATATCTTTGGCAAATAAATTAGTTTTTTTGCAGAGGGTGTTGACTCTCTGTTGTTCAGCTCATGGTTCAGTTCATCACTTTGAGTAATTTCATCCATTTTGAGGCATCTTCCCTCAGCTTTCTCATTCCTAATTTAAGTAACAAACTCCCCAAAATCTTTGCTGACTTCCCAGCCCCAGCCCGGGGGATGTTGGAGCCTGGAGCTCTTTGCCTTTGTGCAGCACTGAACGCTGGAGCCTCTCTGCGTGGCCTGGACCAGCTGAAACGTTCCAAAACACTCCCCTTTTGTTCTTGTCCCTCTCCACCTCTGCTGGGATGTTTTTGTCACCTTCAGTCCCTCCCAGGCCGATCTGCTCCGAAGCACTCTCAGGATGTTCCCACCTTTTCAGCTCTGGCTCCTCCCTAAATCCCAGCCCCCTGTGCCCTGGGCAGGGAGCCACTGCTTGCACCTTTATTTTCCAAAATACATCTCTGGGCCCTACGAAGCCACCCAGGACAGCTCTGGGGAGCTTCTGGCAAGAAGAGCTTCAAACCTCCCTCCTCGATGCCACCCGTGTTGAGCAGAGCCCACGCTGTGCTCCCGGGGCTCTGAGGATCTGCTGGGCCAGCTGGGGTGGAGACCCAGGGATTTGCCTGCCAGAACTCCAGCAGCTCCTGCAGCAGCTGCTGCTGGTTTTACGGAAGATCTGGGCCAGCACAAGTGGAGCAAATCAGGGTTTCCAGCCTGGGGAAGCTGCAGAAGGTCCTGCCAAGGGAACCATCCCTGCCTGGCAGAGCTGGGCAGGAGCTGAGGGCACCCCGAGGCTGCGGCTGCAGGGACCAGACCTGGTTTGGTGAGGAAGGACCCAGAGCAGGGGAGGAAGGCAGCCTGGTGCTGCTGCAGCTCCCAGACCTTCCCTGGGACACGAATGGCAAAGCCAGAGCAGGGTGGGGGCTCAGCACGGCCAGGGGCTCCTGCAGCAGTGCAGGAACAGTGCCCAGGCTGCTCCCAGGGCTCCTGCAGCAGTGCAGGAACAGAGCCCAGGCTGCTCCCAGGGCTCCTGCAGCAGTGCAGGAACAGTGCCCAGGCTGGGGGCTGCCCCCAGGGCTCCTGCAGCAGTGCAGGAACAGTGCCCAGGCTGCTCCCAGGGCTCCTGCAGCAGTGCAGGAACACGGCCCAGGCTGCTCCCAGGGCTCCTGCAGCAGTGCAGGAACACGGCCCAGGCTGGGGGCTGCTCCCAGGGCTCCTGCAGCAGTGCAGGAACACGGCCCAGGCTGCTCCCAGGGCTCCTGCAGCAGTGCAGGAACACGGCCCAGGCTGCTCCCAGGGCTCCTGCAGCAGTGCAGGAACATGGCCCAGGCTGCTCCCAGGGCTCCTGCAGCAGTGCAGGAACAGTGCCCAGGCTGCTCCCAGGGCTCCTGCAGCAGTGCAGGAACACGGCCCAGGCTGCTCCCAGGGCTCCTGCAGCAGTGCAGGAACATGGCCCAGGCTGCTCCCAGGGCTCCTGCAGCAGTGCAGGAACAGTGCCCAGGCTGCTCCCAGGGCTCCTGCAGCAGTGCAGGAACACGGCCCAGGCTGCTCCCAGGGCTCCTGCAGCAGTGCAGGAACACAGCCCAGGCTGGGGGCTGCTCCCAGGGCTCCTGCAGCAGTGCAGGAACACGGCCCAGGCTGCCCCCAGGGCTCCTGCAGCAGTGCAGGAACACAGCCCAGGCTGCCCCCAGGGCTCCTGCAGCCCCCAGCAGCCCCGCTGCAGCTTGGGGAGGGCACTGGTGCAGCCTGGCCCTGCAGGGCTCCCCCAGAGCTCTGCTGTGCTCCAGGGAGCAGCGGGGCAGGATTGCTGCTCCAAGAGCCCCTCCTGCACCTCACAGAGCCACCAGGGACAGCACCCAAACCCCCGGGGCATTCCCCATTCCCAGCCTGTTCCAGGAGGTGAGAACAGAAACACAGCCTCAGCCCTCTGCTAATTGCCAGTGCCAGGCACCAAAGGGGCTGGTGAGCTACTCAGCCTCTACTAGTATTATTATTATTATTATTATTATTTCTGGGACAGGACTGTGCTAGGAAATTCAAGTTCAAACAGAGACGAGGAAGGCAGGGAAAGCTTTATTAGATTCCAGCCTCACCAGGTGTCAGCAGAACTGTGCCAGCTGAGTTACCAGCATGCACAGGTGGGGAGCAGTGCTGGGCTCAGGGCAGGGCATGCAGGGCTGCAGGGGGCTGTGCATGGCTCTGGGGGGGCTGTGCAGGGCTCTGGGGCTGTGCATGGCTCTGGGGCTGTGCAGGGCTCTTGGGCTGTGCAGGGCCCTGGGGCTGTGCAGGATCCTGGGGCTGTGCAGGGCTCTGGGGGGGCTGTGCAGGGCTCTGGGGCTGTGCAGGATCCTGGGGCTGTGCAGGGCTCTGGGGGGCTGTGCAGGATCCTGGGGCTGTGCAGGGCCCTGGGGCTGTGCAGGATCCTGGGGCTGTGCAGGATCCTGGGGCTGTGCAGGGCTCTGGGGGGCTGTGCAGGGCCCTGGGGCTGTGCAGGGCTCTGGGGCTGTGCAGGGCTCTGGGGCTGTGCAGGATCCTGGGGCTGTGCAGGGCTCTGGGGCTGTGCATGGCTCTGGGGGGCTGTGCAGGGCTCTGGGGCTGTGCAGGGCCCTGGGGCTGTGCAGGATCCTGGGGCTGTGCAGGGCTCTGGGGGGCTGTGCAGGGCTCTGGGGCTGTGCAGGATCCGGGGGCTGTGCAGGGCTCTGGGGCTGTGCAGGGCTCTGGGGCTGTGCAGGGCCCTGGGGCTGTGCAGGGCCCTGGGGCTGTGCAGGATCCTGGGGCTGTGCAGGGCTCTGGGGGGGCTGTGCAGGGCTCTGGGGCTGTGCAGGATCCTGGGGCTGTGCAGGGCTCTGGGGGGGCTGTGCAGGGCTCTGGGGCTGTGCAGGATCCTGGGGCTGTGCAGGGCTCTGGGGGGCTGTGCAGGATCCTGGGGCTGTGCAGGGCCCTGGGGCTGTGCAGGATCCGGGGGCTGTGCAGGGCTCTGGGGCTGTGCAGGGCCCTGGGGCTGTGCAGGGCTCTGGGGCTGTGCATGGCTCTGGGGCTGTGCAGGGCTCTGGGGCTGTGCAGGGCCCTGGGGCTGTGCAGGATCCTGGGGCTGTGCAGGGCCCTGGGGCTGTGCATGATCCTGGGGCTGTGCAGGATCCGGGGGCTGTGCAGGGCTCTGGGGCTGTGCAGGGCTCTGGGGGGCTGTGCAGGGCCCTGGGGCTGTGCAGGGCTCTGGGGCTGTGCATGGCTCTGGGGCTGTGCAGGGCTTTGGGGCTGTGCAGGATCCTGGGGCTGTGCATGGCTCTGGGGCTGTGCAGGGCTCTGGGGGGCTGTGCAGGGCTCTGGGGCTGTGCAGGATCCTGGGGCTGTGCATGGCTCTGGGGCTGTGCAGGGCTCTGGGGCTGTGCATGGCTCTGGGGCTGTGCAGGGCTCTGGGGGGCTGTGCATGGCTCTGGGGCTGTGCAGGATCCTGGGGCTGTGCAGGGCTCTGGGGGGCTGTGCAGGGCCCTGGGGCTGTGCAGGGCTCTGGGGCTGTGCAGGATCCTGGGGCTGTGCAGGGCTCTGGGGGGCTGTGCATGGCTCTGGGGGGCTGTGCAGGATCCTGGGGCTGTGCATGGCCCTGGGGCTGTGCAGGGCTCTGGGGCTGTGCAGGGCTCTGGGGCTGTGCAGGGCTTTGGGGCTGTGCAGGGCTCTGGGGCTGTGCAGGGCTCTGGGGCTGTGCAGGGCTCTGGGGCTGTGCAGGGCTCTGGGGTGCCCTGGCTGCAGCTGAAGGTTCCCAGAGAGGGGACAGGGATGGGAGCAGCCCCCAGAGAGCAGGAATCCACCAGAGGCACAGGGAGCTTTGGATCCAGCCTGGGAGGGAGCCAGGACAGGCTCTGGAACTCCATGGAGGGGACACAGAGCTGCTGGGGAGGGGAGGGGAGGGAGGGGAAGGGAAGGGATGGGATGGGATGGGATGGGATGGGATGGGATGGGATGGGATGGGATGGGATGGGATGGGATGGGATGGGATGGGATGGGATGGGATGGGATGGGATGGGATGGGATGGGATGGGATGGGATGGGATGGGATGGGAAGGGTCGGGATGGGATGGGAAGGGTCGGGATGGGATGGGATGGGATGGGATGGGATGGGATGGGATGGGATGGCATGGGATGGGATGGGATGGCATGGGATGGGATGGGAAGGGTCGGGATGGGATGGGATGGGATGGGATGGGATGGGATGGGATGGGATGGGATGGGATGGGAAGGGATGGCATGGGATGGGATGGCATGGGATGGGATGGGATGGCATGGGATGGGATGGGAAGGGTCGGGATGGGTCGTGATGGGATGGGAAGGGTCGGGATGGGATGGGAAGGGTCGGGATGGGTCGTGATGGGATGGGAAGGGTCGGGATGGGATGGGAAGGGTCGGGATGGGATGGGATGGGATGGGATGGGATGGGAAGGGTCGGGATGGGATGGGATGGGTCCGGATGGGATGGGATGGGATGGGATGGGAAGGGTCGGGATGGGTCGGGATGGGATGGGATGGGATGGGATGGGATGGGATGGGATGGGATGGGATGGGAAGGGTCCGGATGGGATGGGAAGGGTCCGGATGGGATGGGAAGGGTCCGGATGGGATGGGATGGGATGGGATGGGATGGGATGGGATGGGATGGGAAGGGTTGGGATGGGATGGGAAGGGTCGGGATGGGATGGGATGGGAAGGGAAGGGTCCGGATGGGATGCTGTCCTTGCAGGCCCCGGGCTCCAGCCCCACACACACCCTGCACTGCAGCACTGGCTGCTGCCTCCGGGAGCCTCCTGCTCCCTGGGCTCCCTGAGCAGGCCCAGGGCTGGCCAGAGCAGCAGCTCTGCAGGAATGGGAGGAACACCTTGGCATTCAGGCTCCTGCCTGGTTCAAGCACTAGTCAAGCCCAGCTTACCCATTTGTTCGGTTTATTTAACTTCAAAGAGGTGCACACTAAAGCATTAAGATTTACTGGTTTGGATTCCTCTCTGTACAAGTTCTTTCAAACAGCTTGAATGCACAAGGCTTTACAGATAGAAGCGCTGAAACACAAGATAAAACAAACCTAAATTCCAAATCACTCCATGAAGAAAAATTGTAGAAAATAAAATTAAAAAAAAAAAAAAGGAAAACAAAAAATATTCCAACAAAAAAACTGCAGCACTCCTTGGGAAAGGGAAAGACTGCACGAGGAGGGACACAGAGGGGTGGAAGGCAAGCAATGGAGGCTCTGCCCAAAGCTTCTCCGTGCTGGCTCAGGGGATGGAGTTCAGGAGATCCTTGAGGAAGCTGTCGGGATCATTGATTTCTGACAAGAGTCCTTTGAACACAAGAAGGCAAGAGAGAAGAGTCAGCCCCTGTTTGTCCTGCCCCAGGAGGGATTCGTGCTGGGCCACGTGTGAGCTCCTGACAGCTGCAGGGTTATTTTAGGGCTGGGCACGAGCAGGGTAAGCCCTGCAGGAGGGGCTGCAACGGGAATTCTGTGAGACACTGCATCCACATGGAACTGCTGCTGGGCAGCCGAGGGACCCAGCTCTGGGTGCTGGGCAGTGAGAGGCTGGCCTGGGACACAGATTTTGAGAGAAGAGCGAGCAGCTCCAGCTTCTCTGCAGGTTTTCAGCATCTCCTGACTCCTGGAGGTACCAAAATCCTTGGGGAGCACCTCTGGCTGCACCCAGCTGCTGCCTGGTCACATCTGCTCACCAGCTTCAACCACAGACCCCCCCCAGGCCACCTGCCAGCTGTGCTGCAGATGTTTAACAGAGCAGGGGGGAGGTTTTCCTGCCTAGGGCTGCCCAGGTGTGTGTCCCAGCAGTCTGGGGACAGCCAGGCTGTGCCTAGGTAGTGCTGATCCCTCCCCACGAGCTGCAGCAGTGTCAGGAATGCTGCTGGCTCCAGTCACCAGCTGCACAAGGCAGCCTATAAAAGGGCAAGCAAACACTCACCAGCCACATCCAAAAACTCAGAAAACGTTTCCACTGGCATGAATTCCTCCTGGAAGGTTTTCAGGGCCTTGTCTGCAGCCTCGTGGATTGGCATGTCGTTGTGTCGGATGAACTCGGCCAGAGAGAAGGACCAGCCTCCCTCTGTGTTACTGGTAGGCACCTTCTGACAGGGGACAAACACACCAAATCAGCCAAAAATAATGAATTAATGAAAAAAAAAAGTTAGTGCAAATCCTGGTGCCTTCTCCCATTGCTCCTGGATTTCCACCCCTGCCTCTTGCAAACAACCAACAGAGAAAGAAATTCCCCGAGTGCAACTTCAGGATCTTTTTTTGCAGAATGAAACAAGGTCCCAGGCATTTCCTCACCCTGAGCACTGAACCCTCTGTGGAAGCTGCAGGTTTCTTTCTGCCCCTGGCTCCTTCCTCACCCCAACCATTTCCCTGGCACAGCCTGGAATGTCCTTCCTTCCTTCCATGAACAACCAACAGGAAAAATAAGCAAGCACACAACACACGAGTGCTGCCAACTGGAGAAGTCTCTCAATTCTTCAGCCACTGAACTGCAAGGGGTACAATGAGCACAGGCAGCTTCCTGTGGCCTTTCTGCTTTTACAAGGTGCAGAAGAAAAAAGAAGGAAACAATCCTTCCCTGGGAGGGTGTGAGGCCCTGGCAGAGGTGCCCAGAGCAGCTGTGGCTGCCCCTGGATCCTGGCAGTGCCCAAGGCCAGGCTGGACAGGGCTGGGAGCAGCCTGGGACAGGGGAAGGTGTCCCTGCCATGGCAGGGGTGGAATGGATGAGCTTTAAGGTCCCTTCCCACCCAAACCACCCTGGGATTCTCTGAGGTTTCGTTTCCAAGGACCTTGAAGAAAGGGGTTTCAAATTTTGATTTCTATTTCAAACTCCTGGAACTGCTCGGGTAAGAAGGCTGACGTGGAGCTGAGCTGGAGGTGCTGCAGGGGAGCTGCAGTGCTCTCCTTACCTTGAACATGTTGTAAATGAGATCCACGAGTGCCCAGAAGAGCAGCCCCGAGCGGTACGTGGCGTATTCCTTCACCGCCTTGTCTGCCAGTCTGCCAGAAGGAGAAACGGCCCTGCAGTTAATCCCGCTCTGCCCGGGCTCTGCTCACCCCCTAGTGCAACAGCAGCTGCAGCAGCAGAGCCCCCCAGGACAGGCAGGGAGGGCTCTGAGGGAGCCGGGCTGGCTGTGCCTGGCAGGGCACCTTGGGGTGCCTCTGCTCCAGCTGTGCCCAGCACAGCTGTGCCACTAAAACCTCCTTGCACAGGAAGGAAACGAGCACAGAGGGGACTGGAGGGCTCAGACTGCACAGCAAACCAACAGCAGGGTGGGGAAAAACAATGTAAACCCCCTGTTTGGGTGTTCACTGCTGGAGAGCAGCAGATTCCTGAAGGAATGGCCAAATCCGGGTCTCTAGAACAGCTTTGTGCTTCTAACTCATAAAACCATTTCTGCAAGACTCTGAGGGAAATCCTTGAAGAAATGGAGGAATTTCCATTTAATATATCCTTGGTTATTTGTGGGACTCAGATTCAGTCAAAGAAAGAAACTGAGAGTTTCTAGCCAGGCAGAAGCCTGGGAAAGAGCTGGAGAAGAATTCTTTATCTCTCTTGTTGTTCACATTGTTTATAGTTAAGTTCTATCACTGTGTGTCAAGCACTTTGCACCAATGGTTTGAGTTGTTTTCACTTCAGGACCAGTGGAGTTGGTCCTCACGAAGCTCTGTATAAAAGAGCAGTGTATTTTGAATAAATTGGAGTTTTACTCTCAGCAGCCTTCTGGTCTGGTCAGTCCTCTCATTCCCGTCCTGCCTTGACAGTGACAGTGATTCTCCTGCCAGGAAAGGACTTGTGGAAATCCAGCACCTGGGTTTGGAGCAGTAGGAATGCCCTAAAAGGTGAGGAGCTGTGCTGGGACAGCAGCTCCCCAAGTCTGCTTGGGGATTAATCACAAACAGGTTCTGGCAAGGCAGAACCTCCTGCCAGCTGCTCTCATGGGTTTGGAATTTTTGTGCCTGTGCTCCTCAGGTACATCTGCCCCATCACGTGCTGCTTCCTGCTCAACATTCCAGAGCTTTGGAAAAACAAAAAAAATCATTTTTTATGCACCCAGGACCAGCTCAGCCGCTGCTGTGGGTCAGCAACACAACAGAGGCTCCCAGCTGCAACCTGCCCAGGACTGGGCTTTTCTGGGGGAAAAATGAACATTCTGCTGCTCTTATGAAAAGGCTCCATTTGTGCATGTGTGTGTGCCCTTAAAACAGACATCTTAGTAGGTGGCAGCCTGCTTGGGCAGCTCAGCTTAATTATTTAAAGGAAAACCAATTAGTAAAGGTGACTAAATTTCCACGGGATGAAGAGCAACATAGAGCTGGGCTAATTCTGGCCTCCCAAGTACTGCAAGACAGACTCATCCTTTCATGTGAATGGGTTTGATCTAATTGCAGTCTGCTCCTTTAATTGAAAACTAAGAGGCCCTTGTGGGTTAGGGCTGTAGGTACCTCCTGGAGCAGCTGCTCCATGGAGGAGCTGCTGGGTTTGCTCTGGAGCTGGCCAGGGACTGCAGCAGAAAGCCACAGACACTGGGGGAGTGTTTTAGAGAGGTCACAGTGAAGAGCGAAGGGGAAACAATCAAAATGGACTTTTCCTCCCAAATTCCAGGTGAAAGCTATGCTGAAAAACATCTACAGGTTTTTTTTTTAGCCAGGATTTGTGGCTCGGTAACAATGAGCACTCGATTCAGTTCTTTGGGATCTGTAAATTATATTTATAGAAACCCAGAACTGGGATCCATTCTGGGAATTTCATCTTTGGGTTTAAATAGGAAATGTTTCCAAACAAGGGAGGTGCTGAGCATCTCCCCCTGGTACCTGTGGTACCATCACTCCTGGCACAGCCAGAAGCCCTTTTTGGCTCAGTTCTCCCCAAATCTGTGTGACCCCGAGTGGCCCAGCTGAGGAGCTGGATGGGCACCTCCCCGTGGGACAGGGAATGTGTGGGATTTGCTGCCTTGGGATGAGGGAATGCAGAGCACTCCTGCCCCTTCCCAGGATTTACAGGAGGTTCCAAACCTCCAGCACATCCTCAGCTTTTTGGAGAAGCACTGGGGGTTCCTGCAGTGGTTCCTGTCCCTTTCTGAGATGCACAGGTAGCAGTGAGTCCTTGAGTGTCCCCAGCCTTCACCCCAGCGCTCTGGGAATGGAGCTGCTCCCAGACAACACCCTGAATATGGAATGCTAATTTTAATGCTTTGCATGCAGACATTACCCTGGTGTCACAGCCAGTGGCTTCCTCTCTGCCTCAGCCGACAAATTCAAGATATTGGCACTTATCTGCAGAGCCTTTCACCATCCATCACCCTCTTCCTGATTTTCCACAAGAATAAATAAGCACAGAGCTTGGAAATCAGAATTTTGCTGAGAGCCTTTATCAGAGGGAGGCTTTGTGCTCTCTTAGTCTGCAGAGATTAAAGAAAGCCCTTGAATAAACCTTGACATAATTCCTGAGCACTGTTCCTAAGTGTGCTCCCCCGAAATTCCAGAGATCGGATGCTTTAGCTGGAAGTTCCTGGCTCTGCCTGTCCCAATATGTTTTTATTACAGCTGTGCTTGGGGAAGGAGGAGAACACCCAGGGAGGGTTTGAAGAGCAGCAAGCCCAGCCTGGGCTCAGCTCTGCCAGCCCAGCCTGATCTCAGCTCTGCCAGCCTGAGCTCAGCTCTGCCAGCCCAGCCTGAGCTCAGCTCTGCCAGCCTGAGCTCAGCTCTGCCAGCCCAGCCTGAGCTCAGCTCTGCCAGCCTGGGCTCAGCTTTGCCAGCCCAGCCTGGGCTCAGTTCTGCCAGCCCAGCCTGAGCTCAGCTCTGCCAGCCTGGGCTCAGCTCTGCCAGCCCAGCCTGAGCTCAGCTCTGCCAGCCCAGCCCGGGCTCAGCTCTGCCAGCCCAGGCTCAGCTCTGCCAGCCTGAGCTCAGCTCTGCCAGCCCAGCCCGGGCTCAGCTCTGCCAGCCCAGCCTGGGCTCAGCTCTGCCAGCCCAGCCTGGGCTCAGCTCTGCCAGCCCAGCCTGAGCTCAGCTCTGCCAGCCCAGCCTGGGCTCAGCTGTGCCAGCCCAGCCCGGGCTCAGCTCTGCCAGCCCAGCCCAGGCTCAGCTCTGCCAGCCCAGCCTGAGCTCAGCTCTGCCAGCCCAGCCTGAGCTCAGCTCTGCCAGCCTGAGCTCAGCTCTGCCAGCCTGAGCTCAGCTCTGCCAGCCCAGGCTCAGCTCTGCCAGCCCAGGCTCAGCTCTGCCAGCCCAGCCTGAGCTCAGCTCTGCCAGCCCAGGCTCAGCTCTGCCAGCCCAGCCTGAGCTCAGCTGTGCCAGCCCAGCCCGGGCTCAGCTCTGCCAGCCCAGCCCGGGCTCAGCTCTGCCAGCCCAGCCTGGGCTCAGCTCTGCCAGCCCAGCCCGGGCTCAGCTCTGCCAGCCCAGCCTGAGCTCAGCTCTGCCAGCCCGGCCTGGGCTCAGCTGTGCCAGCCCAGCCTGAGCTCAGCTCTGCCAGCCCGGCCTGAGCTCAGCTCTGCCAGCCCAGGCTCAGCTCTGCCAGCCCAGGCTCAGCTCTGCCAGCCCAGCCTGAGCTCAGCTGTGCCAGCCCAGGCTCAGCTCTGCCAGCCCAGGCTCAGCTGTGCCAGCCCAGCCTGAGCTCAGCTCTGCCAGCCCAGGCTCAGCTCTGCCAGCCTGAGCTCAGCTCTGCCAGCCCAACCTGGGCTCAGCTCTGCCAGCCCAGTCTGAGCTCAGCTCTGCCAGCCCAGCCTGAGCTCAGCTCTGCCAGCCCAGCCCGGGCTCAGCTCTGCCAGCCCAGGCTCAGCTGTGCCAGCCCAGGCTCAGCTCTGCCAGCCTGAGCTCAGCTCTGCCAGCCCAGGCTCAGCTCTGCCAGCCCAGGCTCAGCTGTGCCAGCCTGAGCTCAGCTGTGCCAGCCCACGGGCAGAGCTCACCCCTGAGCCTCTGGAGCTGGCAGAGCCCCGGAGCCAGGCAGGCTGCAGGAACAGGAGCCAGGGGAGCCTGGGAGCAGCACTGGGAGCAGAGCAGGAGCCCCTTTCAGGGCTCTCTGCCTTTTCCAAGAGCATGGTTCACGCTGGGTTTGTGCAACTCCAATGTAATGACTTTATCAAACACCTAATTAATGTCATCAGCATAAAAATGCCCTTTAAGGCGACTTAGAATAATAATGAATTGATTCCTAATTATGACAGCTATTTCAAATCGTCCTTTCAGAAACTGGAATTCCCTTTCCCTCTCTGGAAATATTGTGCCTTTGTCAGGCAGGCACAGCCACTTATTCTTGTGCTTCAAGTGCCTGACAGCTGCTATTGATTTTTTAATTTTCAAAAAGCAATGGCATTTGACTTCTATTTCTATTTTTCTATTTGAGGGAGGCTGGAGCACTGATCACAAGGGCCCAGAACGAGCTTCTTTAGGGAGGCAAGCAGGGAGTGAGGCAGAGCTCAGGGACAGCTCCTGGCTCAGTGCTGGGGTGGGGGAGGAAGAAGGAAAAGCATCGATCGTTCCCATGGATCAGCTCATTGATCCACTCCAGGGAGCACCCAGAATGAAATGTTCCTGCTCACGCCAGCCCTGGGGCAGCTGCAGCCACGCAGGGCTTGGAGCAACCTGGGCCTGGGGGTGTCCCTGGGCCTGGGGGTGTCCCTGGGCTCTGGGGGTGTCCCTGGGCTCTGTGGGGGTGTCCCTGGGCTGTGGGGGTGTCCCTGGGATCTGGGGGTGTCCCTGGGATCTGGGGGTGTCCCTGGGCCTGGGGGTGTCCCTGGGCTCTGGGGTGTCCCTGGGCTCTGTGGGGGTGTCCCTGGGCTGTGGGGGTGTCCCTGGGCTCTGTGGGGGTGTCCCTGGGCTGTGGGGGTGTCCCTGGGCCTGGGGGTGTCCCTGGGCTGTGGGGGTGTCCCTGGGCTTGGGGGTGTCCCTGGACCCGGGGGGTGTCCCTGCCATGACAGGGGTGGCACTGGAGGGGCTCAGGGTCCCTCCCCACCCAACCCAGGCTGGGATTCTGCAGCTCCTCAACACCGAGTGCAAAGGTTACTCAAGGGCTTAACACCAGGTGTAAACTACACATGCAAGTGGCTCTGTGACAGTGACAGGGTGTCTCTGTGACAGTGACAGGGTGTCTCTGTGACAGTGACACAAACAACTCTGTGACAGTGACACGAGTGGCTCTGTGACAGTCACAGTGACAGGGGTGGCTCTGTGACAGTGACAGGGTGTCTCTGTGACAGTGATACAAACAACTCTGTGACAGTGACACGAGTGGCTCTGTGACAGTGACAGGGGTGGCTCTGTGACAGTCACAGTGACAGGGGTGGCTCTGTGACAGTGACACGAGTGGCTCTGTGACAGTGACAGGGTGGCTCTGTGACAGTCACAGTGACAGGGGTGGCTCTGTGACAGTGACACAAGTGGCTCTGTGACAGTGACACGAGTGGCTCTGTGACAGTGACATGAGCAGGTGTGACAGTGACAGGGGTGGCTCTGTGACAGTGACACAAGTGGCTCTGTGACAGTGACATGAGCAGGTGTGACAGTGACAGGGGTGGCTCTGTGACAGTGACAGGGTGTCTCTATGACAGTGACAGGGGTGGCTCTGTGACAGTGACACAAGTGGCTCTGTGATGGTAACACAAGTGGCTCTGTGACAGTGACAGGGGTGGCTCTGTGCCAGTGACACGGGTGGCTCTGTGACAGTGACAGGGGTGGCTCTATGACAGTGACACGAGTGGCTCTGTGCCAGTGACAGGGGTGGCTCTGTGACAGTGACACGAGTGACTCTGTGACAGTGACAGGGGTGGCTCTGTGCCAGTGACCCGTGGGGCTCCCAGTGCCCAGCCAGGGCAGGGGACTGACCTGCTGGCCCCTCCGGGGGACACCACGCGGGCGTGGGAGGTGACGAGGAGGCGGCGCAGGATGTCCCCGCGGATGGCCCGCCACCTCTCCGGGGGACAGACGTGCAGGGCCAGCACGGTGTAGTAGTGGGGCCCGTCCACCTCGAAGGCGCTCTCCACCCACTTCTCCCGGGGCTGCTCCAGGAAGCTCTGCAGGTTCTTCTCCTCCCGCGAGGTCGCCCGTGTTCTGCAGGACAAGGAAAGCTCAGAGGCTGCTCTGGCTCCAGGGGCTCAGCCTCTGCTCCCCAGCAGCTCTGGGGTGCTGCCCCTGCCCCTGCCCAGCCAGCCAGCTTCCCCAGACCCACCCCTGCCTGAGGGCGTGCCCCCATGGGCACCACCAGCTTCCCCAGACCCACCCCTGCCTGAGGGCGTGCCCCCATGGGCACCACCAGCTTCCCCAGACCCACCCCTGCCTGAGGGCGTGCCCCCATGGGCACCACCAGCTTCCCCCAGACCCACCCCTGGTTAAGGATTTGCCCCCAGTGTGCACCACCAGCTTTTCTTAAATTCATCCCTGCCTGAGGGTTTGCCCCCATGGGCACCACCAGCTTTTCTTAAATTCATCTCCTCGTTGAGGATTTGCCCCCAGTGGTCACCACCAGCTTTTCTTAAATTCATCCCTGCCTGAGGGTTTGCCCCCATGGGCACCACCAGCTTTTCCCAAATTCTTCCCCTGGTTGAGGGTTTGCCCCCATGGGCACCACCAGCTTCCCCCAAATTCATCCCTGGTTAAGGATTTTCCCCCATGGGCACCACCAGCTTTTCCCAAATTTATCCCTGGTTGAGGACCAGCTCCCAGTAAGGAAACACATTTTCCTTGGAGTTGTGGGTGGCACTAGAGGTTTGCCAGGCAGCTGCCATTGTCCCAGTGGAAGATAACACCACTGTAGAGGTATTTTTCCCTTTTTTTGAGAAAAAGATGGGACCAGGCCAGCCAGGCCAGGCACTGGAGTAGTGCCAACTCCCATGGGACACCACACAGCCACTGCAGCTCCTGCAGCCACACCTGGATCCATTCATACAATTCCTCTACTGCAAAAACAACCCCTGGGAAGATAGGCCAAATTCAAACCCAAAAGACTTTTCTGCAAGCTTATATAAATATTTTATCGTGTTCCTCCTTTCCCCCAGAGCTCCAGAGTCCCAGGAGTGCTGACACCCAGAACTGACAGTGCAAAGCACGTGTCACAGAGACTTTGGGAAGCTGCATCACACTTGGCCACACCTGTGGCTCTACTTCACCAGGCAGAGGCTGCCAGCCAGGTGAGACCTGTGATTCTAAATTGAGATAAACCCTCCCTGGCAGGCATCAAGCAGCATCCCAGCAGATGAAGCTGTCAGGGTTGTGTGACCTTTTCATCTGCTAGAAGATGCAGCTGGGAGCCGAGCAGTAGCTCTTTATTTTCTCCATTTAATATTAAAAATTCTGTCTGGGAAGTACAGAAGGCCTTTTTCCACGTCTGCCCAGCGGGTTCTGGGCTCTGTGGTGCCAACAGCAGCCTAACAAGATGAAACAAATACTTCAATTTATTTGTCTCCCAAAGGACTGGGAAAACAATAGCACAGGATCTGGAGATAGATATTAAAAACAAAAGACAAATTGTATTACAGCCAAAACCTTGATTAGTTCCAGGCGGGAAAGTGAGAGGGATTTCACTGCACTCCATTTGGAGTGACCTTGGTGTGTATTTTAATTTATACCCTCATCTAATTAATACTACTTACTAATAGCTAACTCCTCAAATAGAAGATATACATGGGCACCCCGTTTTTGCAGGATCAGACCAGCTCATGCATTCCAAAGCATTTGGGTGCCTATGGATGTGGCCTCAGTGCAGTGCCAAAGCACTGCTGTTTATTGGTAAAAATAATAATGGTAATTCCCCCGAAAAAATTAAAAATATCAGGAAAATCTGATGGACCTGAACCTTCCTCCAGGATGTCATATCTGGCAACAAACCTGTGTTATTTGAACACTGAATAAAATGATATCAGGGTTAAGTTTTCAAGCAACAATTATTTCACCACAGTGTCTCTTCTGCCTGCTCAGGAGAAAATTAAGCTGGCAGAGTTTCTTTAATGTAATAACCCTGCTGCTCACCCCAGAGGTAATAATTACATCTAGAATGGAAAGAGAAGCTAATTCCCGATTGCTTTTACTCAATAGGTTCCCTGTTATCCAGCATGTCCAGGCTTCGCTCCCAACAATGCAAATCCTTAACAACCCACTCAGGATGTGCAACCCTCCCAAAACTTTGTGCGATTTCAACCCAGAGCTGTGGGGGCAGGGGGTGGCACTGACGTGTTGAGCACGTAGAGCACGGTGTGGATGATGTAGGGGATGAGGTGGATGTTGCTCTCGCGGCCGCCGCCGCCCGTGTCGATGCTGAACGACTGCTCCATGGCGAAGCGCAGGAACAGCAGCTTGATGTCGTGCACGTTCAGCTGGTACGTGGGCTCCCGCTGCCCCGTGCACTCCTGGAGGTACGTGTTGTGGCTGCAAAACAGCAGGGAGCTGTGGCTCTCAGATTCAAAGGGAGAAACTGAGAGCTTCTAGCCAGGCAGAGGCCTGGGAAAGAGCTGGAGAAAAATGTAAATAATTCTTTATCTCTCTTGTTGTTCACATTGTTTATAGTTAAGGTCTATCACTGTACACCAATGCTGTGAGTTGTTTTCACTTCAGAACCAATGGAGTTGGTCCTCACAGAGCTCTGTATAAAAGAGCGGTGTATTTTGAATAAATTAGAGTTTCACTCTCACAGCCTTCTGAGTCAGAATCTATCCATTCCCATCCTGCCTCGACAGTGACATCGAGCTTGCACACAGCTCCTCCTGCCACAGCACAGCCCAGGAGCCCAGCAAGGATGGCACAGAGAAGCTTTAACAAAGAACAGCTACACGACGGGAGCCCCTGCTACCTTGGATTAACCTCCCCAAAGGGAGGCTGTCAGCTCACTCTGGCAAATCCAATTCCATCTGCAGATAGCTGTCCACCCATCAATACTGTTTTCCCATGCCCAGGACCTGGGATACAGCTCCCTGGCTGAAATGGTTCCAGGATGTCATCACTCTTGATTCCACAGAATCTCACAATGGTTAGGGCTGGGAGGGACGTTAAAGATTATCCAGTCCCAACCCCTGCCATGGGCAGGGACACCTTCCACTATCCCAGGTTGCTCCAAGCCCCACCCAGCCTGGCCTTGGACACCTCCAGGGATGGGGCATCCATAACTTCTCCAGGCATCTTGTGCCAGTGCACACGCCTTCACAGGGAAGACTTTCTTCCCAATATCTAATCTACACCTACCTTCTGTCAGGCTCAAAATTTCTAAGGTGACATTACAAGCCCACCAGAAGGTAAACCAGAATCCTGACACCAGCATCTCCATCTGCTCCAGACAGGTGCTCATATACCTCAGTACCACCCAAGAGAACTCTGGAAATCTACACCAGGGAATCCAGTGGTGTCAGGAGATTTCTTTTGTACAATAGGAGCTCACTGGGCCACAAATGAATCAACACTGCATCTTCAGCAGTGACTGGAGGCTAAGGAGGCTCTGAAATTATTTACATGAAGCCACAAAGCAAACAGACAGCTGTACTTTTTTTGGAGATTCACTCTTGCTGGTAGAACCTGACATAGCTCAGATTTCCCAAGATTCAGATGCACCACCTCTGATCCCAAGATTTCAGGGAAATGTGTGGCAAGGATCTGACTCACCCAGATGCAACCAGCCGGGGAAGAACCTGCCTGTACTCACCGTGCCAAGCACGTGGCAAAAGCAGACTCTGGCACGTGGGGCCCCCACACTGGCAGGAGCCCATTGCACTTGGTGTTGGCATTTTGCAGGGCTGCGCTCTCCCACTCCTCGCGGCCCCGAGCGAGTCTGCACGGAGAGACACAGCACACCAGGCAAGTCAGGAGGATGCAAGCTTTTGTCTAAGGAAAAAACAACTCCAAAAATGACAATTTCACAGCTTCTCTCCGTGCTGGACTTGGCAGAGTCCAGGTCTGAGCAGTGTTAAAGCAGACCCTGATGGAGAAGCTCTGCAAAGTGATCAACAACCCAGCCCGAGTTCCAGGGTGACCCCAAAGCACCTGAAAAGGCCTCCAGCCCCACTGTGGGGCTGTGGGGCTGTGGCAGCACGTACCTGACAGCTGCCAGGTGGCAGTCGTAGTGCACGATGTTGAAGTGGGACACGGTGCTGTAGCCCTGCTGCTTGCGGGGCTTGTTCTCAAACTCCTCGAGCGCCACGCGCTTGGTGAAGGTGTAAATCCCCAGCACCTTGGTGGGCTGCAAGGACACACAGCAGCCTTAGCAGGCACTCAGCTCTGCCACAGGGCACTCCTGCTCTCTGCACAGCACTGCTGCCTTGGAAAGCACTCAGCTCTGCCACAGGGCACATCTCCTGCTCTCTGCACAGCACTGCTGCCTTGGAAAGCACTCAGCTCTGCCACAGGGCACATCTGCTCTCTGCACAGCACTGCTGCCTTAGCAGGCACTCAGCTCTGCCACAGGGCACATCTGCTCTCTGCAGAGCACTGCTGCCTTGGAAAGCACTCAGCTCTGCCACAGGGCACATCTCCTGCTCTCTGCACAGCACTGCTGCCTTGGAAAGCACTCAGCTCTGCCACAGGGCACATCTGCTCTCTGCACAGCACTGCTGCCTTAGCAGGCACTCAGCTCTGCCACAGGGCACTCCTGCTCTCTGCACAGCACTGCTGCCTTGGAAAGCACTCAGCTCTGCCACAGGGCACTCCTGCTCTCTGCACAGCACTGCTGCCTTAGCAGGCACTCAGCTCTGCCACAGGGCACATCTGCTCTCTGCACAGCACTGCTGCCTTGGAAAGCACTCAGCTCTGCCACAGGGCACTCCTGCTCTCTGCACAGCACTGCTGCCTTAGCAGGCACTCAGCTCTGCCACAGGGCACATCCCCTGCTCTCTGCACACCACACTGAATTGAACCTCTCCTAGTCCTGACCTCAAACTTAAACTGATCCTGTGCTTTTCCAGCTTTCACTGAAAATACACCTTCATTTCCCAGCCACCTCTGGAATTACTGATCTTAAGAAACAACCCTGAGACTTCCTGATCCTCCAGTGCCAGCATTTGTGCAACCAGATACTGGCAAGTCCCCTTAGGAACTGAGAGGCCTCTGAAAATGGGTCTCCCTTCACCTGGAATTTCAATTTCCCATCACGACTACCTGGAACTCTTAGCTCCCACTACCTGGAACTCTTAGCTCCCCCTGTGCAGAACTTTTACCTCCCATGACCTAAACTTCTAGCTTCCATGACATGGAACTGTTAGCTCCCATGATCTGAACTTTCAGCTCCCACTACCTGGAACTTTCAGCTCCCATTACCTGGAACTTGTATCCCTCCCGGCAGATGCAGCAGGTCAGTCCTGGCTCCTCTATCAGCTCCTCCATCTGTTTAAGCAGCGCAGTCTTGGTCACCACCTGGCCCTTCTCATTTGTCTGGAAGAGAGAAAAGCTCAGGCAGGTTAAAAAGAATGACAAACCACAGCATGCCCACCAGGCACTGGAATGCCCATCCCATCTCCCAGCAGCTGTGTTCCCCCCTGGCAGCACCAGGCAAACCAGGGGCTGCAGCTCTGCAATATCCATCAATGAATCACTTCACACACTTCCTGCTGAGGCAGTTGGAGCAAGGCAGGAAGAAAAGCCCCTGAATGAGCAGAGCACCCAGCCATTACCGTCATGCCCAGGGTGCCCAGGGCCTTCTGCCTCATGGCCATGGCCATCCTCTTCTTCTCGGCGCGCGTCTCCTTCCGCGCGGCGTCGATCTTCTTGTTCACCTCTGGGTGCTCCCTCAGAGCCTCCAGGAGGTTCTCTGCCAACGTCCCAATGCCTTCGTCACTCGACACCTGCTCCAGTTTGTGCAGGTTGGTGATGGAGTCTGTTCCTATTAGCACCTGGAGGGGATGGGAACACAGCACTGCTCAGGAAAAGGGAACTGGGGACAGTGACTGTCCCCTCCAATCCCACAGGGGCAGCTGGGCAGAGCACTGAGCTGCAAGTGTTCCTTCCTTTCTTAATGCTCCCGGGCCCTAAAAACTGTGTGTAAGTCTGGGGCAATTTGCCTCTCTACTGGTCATTATCAGCTCAGATGGGGATGTAGCATAAAACATTTATTTTGTGGTAAGACATTGTATTGATGCCTTCAAACACCAACAATCATGTCCTGAGTAGCTTATCAATAATTATCTTGTCTTCACAATGGTGTGTCAATCTCACACCACACAGCAGGAGGAAATATTCAAGTCAGAATCTCTGACTTTTCCAGATGATGCCTGAAGCTGCTGAGCAGAGGCTCAAGGCATCAAGACAAGGACACGAAGTCTTGTTATGTGACACACAAAACTCAGAGGAAGCTCTGCAAAGGCAGAACTTGCCCAGGGAATACCTGAACAGCTTCCACACCTACGCCTACTTTGAGATTCCCGATGGGCTTTCACATTCTTATAACAGGTAAGCAAGCTCAGGAGAACTGCATTTTCTCTCTGCTTTATCCCCCAAAGACAATTCCCTTTAGACTAGAACCAACACCTTCCAGCAGAGAGAAGTTGTGAGCAAAACTGTTCCAACGATGGCGAGGATGGCAAAACAAAACCCAACAAAAATCAGTGTAGAACCAACTCTTAGAGGAATTGCTCCTGAGCTGCAGCCCCAGAGCAGAGACAGTGCAGGCACGTGCCCCTGGCTCACCTGTGTTGCAGGGTGCTGCGTCGCGAGGCCTCGGAGCAGGCGCAGGATAAAAGGAAGTGCAGGTCGAGATAAGAACCTCTTCCATATGTCTGCATCCAAACTGCAGGGAAGACAAAAGGCAGCAGCTGAGGGGAGTGTCCCAGACAGCAGCAGGCTCCAGGAACACTCCCTCCCCCGTGTCCCTCCTCAGCTCATTAATGAAGGGACGGTCACACTCCCACTTCCATGCTGTGCACAGCCACAGTGCCAACTCTGAGCCTGGGGATTTGTGCTCATGAGTTGGCTACCAACAGCAAAAACTCTGTTGCTGTGCAACAGGAAGGAATGGGCAGGAAACGCAAGGATTGAGATATCCAAGGAATCAGCTTGGACGGGTATCAAATGGGAAGATTTCAGGGGTTTTAGCTCATCGCCATACGTGCACTGCCTCACCAGACCTCTGCATCACAGCTCTGAATGCTCCTGAATGGGCACTTGTTCATGGATTTTTTGGGAGACTGTGGTGATGGGATGAGGAGGACGTTCAGGACAGTCACACACATTAAACAGTGATTCTTACTTCTTTGCACTTGGAATGTGCTTTTTCATATAATCCAGGGCATTCTGTGTAATCCCCTTCTGCAGGATGAGATCTTTCAGCTGATGACCATTGCTGTTGTTCTTTATTCCTGCTGCTATTTTACAGAAGCAATCCAGGAAAACTTTATCATCTCCACTGTGCTCCTCATCATACCTGAACAAAGAGAAGAAACAGTAACTCTGCCTGTAATTTTCACTGATATTATCACTGAATTATGTACCTGTCCAGCTCAGAGACTCAGAAGTTACTCAGGCCCCTGTCACCTCAAAATACTCTCTGAAGACCTATTTCTCAAGCTAGACGTCACACATTTCTTTCAAAAATGGCTTAGAAGTGAAAGAGGAAATGAAGCTGAAGCCTGGCATTAGACTGGAGTGGAACCCATGAGGAAATGAAGGCAGAGGCGTGTCAGTAGAACTGAATTCAGGTGCTTTCAGCTGAACTGTGCCAACGTACTTATCGAAGTTACAGTAGGGCTTGAAGCGATCCACCAGGATCTGCATCTTCTCCACCTCCCCGAAGGACAGGTAGGGGATGATGCGCAGCAGCCCCTGCAGCACGCTCAGGTTGGAGCGCACAAAGGTGCTGTTGATCTGGTCCAGCAGCATCACCAGCTGGTCCTTGTCCCCCGTGAGGAGGAGGTTGCCCTGTGAAGGAAGAGCAGCAGGATTTATAGTCAGCAATTAATTAACAAGATAAATCTCACCCTGGGAGCTGGTGGACTACTCCAGTTGTGAAGGGGTAGTCCCTGATAAAAATAAAACTCGGTCTTGTGGAATGGCTGCACCAACCCCTCTAGCTGACACTTGGCTTATTCCATGTACTGTTAAAGCATTTTCTAGCCAAAAGCCTAATAATTTCAACCAGATTCCTGTCCACCCACAGCTACAAAAGATGAGTGAGAAGCTCTTCTTGTTCTCAGTCTAGCTGAGATACAGTTTTATTCTCAATTAGCTGGAAAATCAATCATGTTTTCAACACATACAAAAACACTCCAAAAAACAAGGCCAAGCTGTGTCTTTTCTTGTCTCTCCCTGGCCTGTGGCCCAAAGCAGGCAGGAAAGGATCCAAGCAGTGCCTAACAACCCTCACCCAACCGTGCAAGACTCATCCTGACACAGCCTCGCAGTGCTTTTGGTTCAGGGCTCTCCTTGAGCCCTTCCCCAAGGCCTGCTAAGACCTGCCAGAAGTGTAATGAGGGTCAGACTCCAGCAGCACTCCCCTCCAACTCCTGGAGCCCAGCATCCCTGTGGGCAGGGCTGTGCAAGCCTCGAATCCCAGGGAAAGGAGCTGTGGGCACTCACCTTGTCCTCGCTCAGCGGTTCCGCGTTGGATTCATCCAGAATGATCTCCATGATGCTGAGCACCTGCTCTGCCACTGCTGCTCCCCCGCTGTCCTTGCTCTCCTGCTCAGCCACCAGAGCCTGCAAGACATGGGAGCGCTCGGGAGAACAGCAGCAGGAACTGGTTTGAGGTGGGAGCACTCAGGGGAACACCAGCAGTCACTGGTCTGATGCAGGAAGAGGCACTGGAACACCAGCAGTCACTGGTTTGAAATGGGAGCAGACCCTGGAACACCAGCAGTCACTGGTTTGAGGTGGGAAGAGGCACTGGAACACCAGCAGTCACTGGTCTGATGCAGGAAGAGGCACTGGAACACCAGCAGTCACTGGTTTGAGGTGGGAAGAGGCACTGGAACACCAGCAGTCACTGGTTTGAGGTGGGAAGAGGCACTGGAACACCAGCAGTCACTGGTTTGAGGTGGGAAGAGGCACTGGAACACCAGCAGTCACTGGTTTGAGGTGGGAAGAGGCACTGGAACACCAGCAGTCACTGGTCTGAGGTGGGAAGAGGCACTGGAACACCAGCAGTCACTGGTTTGAGGTGGAAGCAGACCCTGGAACATCACCTGGTTTAACTACCCCCCACACCCCCAGCCATAAAAGATAAGAAATGTCCAAAGGATAATTTGCAGTGCCAGCACAGCAATATTTCCCATCTCCAGTAGTTGTCACGAGGCAGCAGGGCAGTCAGAAATAGCTTAAATTCATTGGAATCTATGGAAAAAACACTTCTGGAAGTCAAGGCTGGCCTTACCAAGTTGAGAGTCCCCAGCATGACATTCAAAGTGTTCATCTCTGGCTTGACCAGCTGCTGCCGGTTTATTTTCACCTTCACACAGTAACTGAAGAGTTTTAACAGCACCTGCAAATACAGCAAAGGGATTCTCTGTGGGACCTTCACAATGAGGGGGGGAATTTGCTGAAACTAAAGTAATAGATTAATACAATAATATACCTGCTCTCCAGGCTGCTGGGATACAGTACGCCCCAGATTTTTACATAGCACAGCTCTGGTTTTCAGATAAGGCAGAAAACAATTCCTCCAGCAAGAGAGAATTTAGTCTTACCAACTCCTCAGGTTCTAGACATTTCAATTTTGTAAGGAATTGTTACCCAAAAAGAACAGGAGAGGGAAAGAACTGCTCCAGCTCAAGGAAGACTGTCTAAACCCCACGGACGTCTGTGGAATTTTCCACCCCATAACTCCTGACCCCAAAGGGAGACTCACGGTTAAGAGGTGCCGGCCCTGTTTGAAGTCCTTGATGCCAGTCAGTCTGTTGAGCATGCACTCCAGGCCTCCACACGGGGCCATCACCCCTGCCATCTTATACACTTCTTCCTCATCCTCCTCCTCATCTGCAGGACAGACACAGGTGGTGAGCACGGGAGCAGCCACAGCAGGACATGCTCAAGCAGTGGAAGCAGAAATGGAGAGCAGAGCAGCACACATTTCCCAGCAATTCCAGTCACTTCAGTTGTTTTGAATTAAAAAAGAATTAAGAGTAGGGATATGAAGAAGGGCTGAGCAGAATGGTCCCCATGCCAAGCAAGTGCTCACATCTGAAACACAGCTTTAAAGCGCTGTTAAAATCCTCCTTCACTCGAGGTGAAGCAGGTAAATGCAGCAAAAGCAACGTCAATCAACTTTAAGCTCACTGCTGTGAGGATAATAATGTCATTGCTCTGCAGCAAACCTCAGATTTCAAATCTAATCCCAGCTTTCAGCAGACAAATGCATTACCAGTGGTGGAGTCGAGGGACTCGATGAATTCCTCCGTTGCATCTCCCAGTAACCCCCGCATGCGGTAAATGATCCTCATGGGCTCCCCCTGCAAGAGCAGAGCTTTTTATTCTTTCTGTCTGGGGGCACTTGTACACACGCCTGGTGCTGGTTTCAGTGTGTACAGACACCCCAGCCCCAGCTCTCCCTCGTGCTGTTTCACCCGATGATGGTGGCACAGGGAAATCTTTCACTCCCTCATTCTCCCCTTCCTGAGATGAATTAAAAACAACAGTAGAGCCACCTGCAAAAACATCAGTAACTCATCCCTTGGTCTGCCCAGCTTTTCTTGGCACTGCCAATTAATTGACAGACTCGTAATAAACAGTCTCTTCCTCCTTCCATCTCCTCCAGGTTTCCTTTAGCACCAGTGAAAGACAGAAAATGGGTTCATCTGCAGAGGAACACCTGCTTTCCATGGCAACCTCTCCTCTGAGGATATGGCACAGCATACCTGGGAAATGCAGGGAACAGGCACAGCCCAGGAAATGAAGCAGGACAGGCTAATTGGATGAAAGCTTTCAAACAGATAAAATCTCCAGTGATGGCAAATGGAAGAGGAGTAAAAGGCAACTTAATGAGCCTTCAGTAAGACAGTACATCACTGACACAGCCAAAAAGCTGTGCTTTTACCCTGAGAAAGGGACACTTTTCCAGATGCATTGCCAGCTGGAAATACTGACAGCATATCACAAAACTTTCCATTTTTAATCCATAGGTCTGAATAAAAAGCAGAAAAGAAAAATCCCAGATTTGGGAGCAGGAGACCTTGCAAGAGAAAACCTGTCAGGGATCGTGCTAAGCCTAATGTGGAATAAGCAGTGCTTAATGTCACAGCAAATACATAAGCACAGGGAAAGCCCCGGGGGGAAGATCTGCTCAAAGGCCACGCTGGCGACCAGCAATTAACACCACAGGGGCCCTGGTAAAGCGGCAGATGAACAAAAAAAGCCACTGAGAGACAAGGGAAACAAAAAGGGGCCTGAGGTTGCGTTTCTTGTGCGCCTGTCGCTCCCAGGGAACGGGAGCTGCGGCTCCAGGAGGTGCTCACAAAGGAAGACAGATGAAAGCCGTTCATCCACAGGAATGCTGAGCAAACTCTGCCTTTCACCAGCAGAGCTGCTTCCCTCCCGGGAGAGCCGCACGGGAACAGCTCCTCCAGGGGCAGCACGGGGATCATTTCCACCACTGACTCCATCAGAATTCAAAGCAGAACTCACAGGTTAACACCAGCACCTCATCTCCCTTTCTACCTTGGTACCTTGCTAAAAATTTATCACTGTGTCACAAGGTTTGGGCTTGATTTTGCAGTACTGAAGGCTTTGTTCTTGAAATAAAGCTTAACGAGATCCATTTTATCATCATTCACTGCTAACTGGCACTTTGTTTGAATTCCTCCCACAAATGGCTTCAGGAAACTGAAGTTTTAAAGGTGATTTGAGACCAGGAGGAAATGAGGAATGACCAAGAAATGCTGGGCAGATCAGTCTTGTTTTATGATCTCAAGTGCCTCTAAAAATATATTTGTAGTGGGCAAGCTTGAGCCTGATGGTCTCAGTGGGAGTTTGTTTTAGTGGTCACAGGGAAAGAAGGGAAGAGCTTGTTCTGGATCACATCCACCTCTGGAACAAGCTCAGTATGACATGGTGGACTGGACCCTTAAGATTGCTGGGTCCATTTCTTCATGTGAAAAACACACAACACACACTATGAAAAACAAAAAAAAGGATGAATCTGCCAAGTGTTTGAGATCTCGATGAAAAACATGAAAGCAGAAGTGCAAATATGGAGAAGCATTGGATGCTCTGTGCATAAATAACTTGGGTTCACCCCCAAAGCACAGAGTGATGGAGCAATCTGGTGTCCCTGTGTGCACACACACAGAACTTTTGTGTGCAGATGGAGTGTGAAATGTGCTCTGAAAGGCAGTGAAATGTTCAGCTCTCCCCAGGGAACACAGGGAACGCTGTTCCTTGGGAAGAGTCACGTGTGGCACAGGACACAGCTCACCTGGGGCACTGCTCTGCAATCACTCACGTTGCAGGGCCATGCACAATCTGTCCTAACAGAGCACCAAAAGCTGCTGAGCAGTTACACCCAATAAATTATATGCCAGGAAATAAATCCTGACACGTGTGATTTTGATTTTTCCCCTTTTTTTTGTTGATGAGAAGGACAGGTGCTTTGTGCTGTTAACTTGTACAAAGGTAACACACCTCGTTTGTGGGACACCACACCTTCTTGTAGACCTCAGCCACAGGCAGATCCAGACTGATGATCTTGTTGTTCACCAAAAGCTGAAACGGAGAGAAGAACAAGTCAAGAACAAGCTCAGGTTGTTACATCACCACCCCAGCAACCACCAGCTGCCCCAAACCAGCATCCCACGGGTCTGTGCAAGAAATCCCTGCCTCATGAAATTCTCACCTCCATCCCGCTGTCGTCCTCCAGCAGAGCCACCAGGTCACAGTCCTGACAGATCTTGTTCTTGATGTCCCTCATGAGAGGCCCGATGCCAGGCTCGTTACTGCTGTAGGGATTCCCTGGCATCCTGCCCTGCAGGAAATCTTCCTGCTGGGGATCTTTCTCCAGAGTGACAAAGAACTCGGTGACTTCATTCTCCTCCTAAAGAGCAGCAGCAGAGACAGAGTGAGTAAGTTTTCCCCTAACCATGCTCCCGTTCCTGCATTTTTATGGGAGAATGTTCCTAAACCTTCAGTCCTTTCCTCACTGCTGCATCTGCTCTGCATGCCACAGTCAGAGGATGGCCAGGATCACTGAGTAACCAAATTCCTCAGGAAACCTGAACCCCCTCGAATGGGATGCAGGTCTACACTGCCTAATGGTGAATTGTGACTGCAGACACTGCTGCTCCTGGGAAAAAGGAACCAGATCTAGGGTTGCTAGATCTGTGCTGCCTTGTTCTTTTGAGAGTTTTAAAGTTCTTCTATAAGTTTTTTTATGTCTTCTGATGTTTACATATTTCTACTGGAGTTCTCACGTATGTTCATGTAAATGATTGTTTTGCATTCTTCTTTGTAGGTAGAGAGAATTGATAGACTGTTAGTTTGTCCAGTGTGGTTGGAGAGGTGGCAATTTCATCCTTCAATCCACTGTCACTTCTGTGATTCTATATATTGCAGAGTCAGAAAATAAAGCTCTCTCTTGTTACTCTTCTTCTTCCCTCTTTTACATCTAACGTGCATGTGTGAGTTATTTCGTGTTGTAGTGTGACAGATGTGGCTGGTGGTGATTCTCCTCCTCTATCATGAGACCCCCACCTGGAACACTGCAGCCAGTTCTTGTGAGCCCCAACAAAAAAAGGACATGGAACTGTGGGGGCAAGTGCAGGGGAGGCCACAGACTTGCTCAGGGGACTGAAGCACCTCCCCGATGGAGACAGGCTGGGAGAGTTGGGGATGTTCAGCCTGGAGAGGAGAACGTTGTGTGGAGAGCCCACGACACCTTCCAGGGTCTGAAGGGACTACAGGAAAGACTTTTCATCAAGAGCTGCAGTGGCAGGACAAGGAGGAATGGATTGCCCAGAGAAGCTGTGGCTGCTCCTGGATCCCTGGAAGTGTCCAAGACCAGGCTGGCCAGGGCTCAGAGCATCCTGGGATCATGGAAGGGTGGGACTGGACAATCTTTAAGTCCCTTCCCAAAGCATTCAGGCTCTGTTGAGGCAGTGTGACCCTGCCCTCACTACTCACAGGGTAGATGATGCTGCAGAGCCTCTCAAAGATGAACACGGGGGTCCTGTAGTCATCCAGGCTGTAACGCTTGGCAGTCTCTATGCACACAGCCATGAACGCCTTGGTCTCTGACTCTGTGCCTGCCAAGAAAAGGAAGCTTTAAAATGGACACTGCAGTCAATTTTATAGATTCCACTATAGCTCAGCACAGGCAGTAAATCCTTCTGCAGCCAGTCCCACAATTTGGTGGCTCTCTTCTTTTGTGAATCCACTCTGTGAAAGACAGAAGGTATTTTTTTGGTAGGGTTACTGGGAAAGCCTCTGCATGGCTGGGCTGCAGTAAAATAGCCCCATAAAAATGAGGAGGCTGAGATTCCTGGAAAATAAGAGGTGACTAGGAATGCTATTCAACTGCTCTGTGCCAACAGAAAATACTGGAAGCCATAAACCCCCCTGATTACAGCAGTCATTTAGGTAAGCTCTTTGTGTGGCTGTTCTGCTTTTCCATCTTGGTTGATCCCAAGGCTGGATTTATGGAACAGAGGTGGTTTCACCTGTTGTCATGTCCTCCAGCATCTCCAGCAGCATGTCCTGGGTCTCATCAATCAGCTTTGTCCTCTGCACCACCAGCTTCCTCAGGCACAGGTAGCCATTGAGCACCGTGCCCACCAGCCGGCTCTTGAAGTGCCTTTTGATGGACTCCACCTCCACGAAGGAAGAGAGAAGACCTAGAAAGCCACAGAAATTCAGGCAGGTGGGAGAGAATTTGATTTCTAAATTTCATAGCAGCAAATAGGGCACATTATCATAAAAATGGCTTGCTCCAGCTCTCATCAGTCTGGGGTTTAAAGCTCACTCCTGTGAACTGAGTGGTTGGAGGCAAAAGCCTCGGCCTGGCTTGTAAATTGTAACATATGAAAAATAGTTTTGGAATGAGGAAAGGGCCTGTGAGCTTGATACAAAATTCTGCACTCTTTGGCATTTTTCTGTCACAAGCTGTTCCAAAAGCAGATGACTGCTCCTCTTGTAATACTTTTAAGACCTTTGATGATGTGAAATGACTTATCAGTGACATCACCAAACTGGTCGCTCCTACAATAAAGTAAAGAATCAGCAAACACAAGGATTCTTTCCTATGACACACTGATCAACATGCTGCTTCTTGCAAGAAGCCAGGCTTTATGGATTCACCCACTAATGGCTGAAGAATGTGAAAGAGGATACAAAAAACAATGATCTAGTTGATGAGGTATTTCCATTTCCAACAAATTTTTGTAAAAGTGTATACACCCTAGAGGATAAAAGAAAAGCTTCTATAGAATAGGGAGGCAGGAACAACAGGTAGGAATAAAGCAGCAGTGTTTACAGTGCTGCCAGGGACTGTACTGTGTAATAAAGTGAAATGATGAAGCTTGCCTGGTATGTTACCACAGTTCAGCCAAAAACTCTTTCTGACCACAAAAAATATGGAAAAATCCATTTAGAGATTAAGTCCTAAATCGATGCCAAAAATCCAGTGCTGACAATGGCAACACCACTGAGTGAGATCTCTCTGAAATTCTGCCACAGGCTGCTAGAGAACAATGATCACCCAGCTCTAACCTGCTGCAGGCCCACTGAATACCTGTGAGACTCTTCAGGGCATATCCCTGCTGCAAATCCGTGCTGAGTGTTGCTTCCTCCAAGGCCAGCAAACGAGCTATTTCCTGAAAATAATTAACAGCCTGTTAGCCAAGCCCCTGCAATGCCAACAACCATGGGGGTGTCTAACACAGGGTGCAAAGAACTCAGCACAGAAAGCACAACTGCAACAGCGGGGAGGGAAGGGGAAAGAAGAGGAAAACTGCCACAAATCCCTCTTGTTTTCTCCCTGCACCTTCCTGCTACCACTGCTTGGCTCTAGTGCCCTCCAGGAGCACTCACAGCCACCACTGATATGGAGAGTGTCACCTGCCTCTCTGGAGTGCAGCAGGGACCCCCACAGAAACCTCACACCACTCTGAACACTGCAAACCCAGAGTGCTGCTTCTCCAAAGGCTGTAATTCCCATTTCTCCAGCAATGGCAGCACCATTGCCTGATCCTTCCCTGTCCCTAAGGGCTCTCAGAGCCCAGCCTGGGAGCTGCACAACAGCTTCCAGCTTCGACCTGGTGCCAAGCCAGTGCAGCAATATTTACAATCCCAGAGCAGTTAATTAAAGTGCTGAGGAATTCTCCAGCTGGGGCTAAAACCCCCCGTGGGCCCCTCTGTTCAAAAGTAACAGCACTGAAGTGTGAACTTGAGAACCTTGGCTGGGTCAGCAACAGGGCACTGAACAAAGGGATGGAATTTCAAAGGGGAAAAATAGCCAAGCCAAGAGGTCATTTTCTGCACACAAATCCATACCTTAGTGATGAGGCTGCCAATGTAGGGCAGAACCCCTCTGGCTGCCAGGTAGACCTTCCAGTGGGCAGGTTTGATGAGTTTCTGATACAGGGCCAGGTACTCAGCAGCACATTCACCAGCAATGCTCAGCTCATCCAGGTAGCTGTGAAAGAGGAGCACAAGCTGACAACCCTTTCACAGATACAAAAGGAATTCCAGCTTAAGGACACTGTGAGAAGGAAGAAAAAGCCTCCAGAAATCCATCTTCCCTGTTGTCCTTGGTAACACCATCACCGATATTCATTACTTGCTTGCTAAATTAGTTATCTGTCCCAGGAAGGAGTTAACTGTGCTATCAGCATGAGCTGGGGTAAGTTAATGTCACAAAAGTTGGAAGAGACTTCACCCTATTATTCTGCCATTGAAGAGACAGGGGAAATGTTTGCCACACAGCTGATCCTTATTTCTGGAAAAAATACAGACTGCAAGAGCTCATTCCCAGGCAGCAAACCCAACTCTCACTAAATCTATACCCTCCCAGCTAATTAAGTTAAAAAATCCAGGTCAGAAAGACCCCTGAACTGCAGGTATACAAGGGAGAGGTGTGAGAAAAGCTCCAAGAAAGGAGAGATTCTGATGGGAATTGAAGACAAACACTCGTGGAGCTGCCAGGTGTGGCAGCACAGGAATACCTGGTGAGGAGATCAAGAACCTGCTGCTTCCTGCTGGGGATGGTGGCCAGGGCCTCCACGATGGTGCAGGCAGCCTGCCTGGCAGCCTGGGTGGCAGGAGTGAACAGCACCTGGGCAGGGGCAGGAAAAGCCAGGTCAGACCCATAGGCACAGATGAACTTGTGACAGCTCACAAGAAGGCACAACGTGGGGGCTGTTGGGTGACCTGGTGGCAGTGTTTTCTTGCTCTCCCAACACTTGGTTCTGTGACAATTCCTGCTCTGCTCAGCACCAAAGTGTTTAGAGAGTGCATGCTGTGGGGGACCTGCTAGCCCACACACACAGGAAGCAAAGATCTGCTCCAGCACCCTCAGAAGTGCAGCTCATCAGCCAGGCAGGAGCACCGTGGCAATCACAGGTTCAGAGTTTAAGAACCCACAGACTCCCAAATAAACATTTGATGCAGCGTTTCTAAGGGAGCACAGCTGCAAACCTGACTTGGAATTAAGAGGCAGTGAGTGCCAGCCTCCCCAGACACCCCTGCAGAGGAACTGCAGCAAACCACCCACCCTGTGTGACTGAACCCTGCCCGGGGCTCTCCCACCTTTACCTGGCGCAGCCAATTGTTGTGCCCCAGCTTCAGATCCAGAGGACAAGTTCTCTTCCCACGCCGACTCATGAACTGCTTCCACTTCCAGACGTATTTTTCTGACAAGTAGAGCTGGTGAAGCTCAGCTTTGCTGGGAGTTTTCCCGTTGGCATCTGCACCTGCAATATTGAGCAGAGCCCAAGAGAACTGTCAGCAGCTATGAACTGCAAACTGCCAGAGTATTTTTGCCTTCCTACTGGAACTCGCAAAACTCCAGCTGGGAGCTGAGTGCTTCCCATCTCCTCCTGCTGCCATTTTCACTCCTGTGTGGAGCCATCTCAATTCCAAGCCTCATGCAAATCCCAGAGCCTCTCTCAAGGAATTCCATCAGCTTTCCAGCTGGCTGGTAACAATTTAAATAAGTTTCATTTTCTACAGTCCCTGATTCTCTTCAGGCACAGAGCATTTTCTGTTTAGGGTTTGAGGCACACAGCCTGGAGAAGTCAGTGCTACAACTCTAATTGTGAGGATGGTATCAGATGTCAAGGAAGAGAAGTCACCACAACTCCACAGAAGCACATTCCTTATTAAATCTGGGGACACACACGTTCCTGCACAGAACTGCAACAGCTCACAGGCACAGGGGTTACCTCTGGCAGGGAGGCACTTCTTCCAAGCTTCATACGATGCCTTGGGGTCCCTCTTGAGCCACAGCTGAGCCTGTGCATGGATTTCATTGCTGTAAGGCTTCACAGTGGTGAGAGCATCCATTGGTACATCCTAACAAATAAAAAAGCTCTGTGATTCTTCAGAAAGCTACAGTCTGCCCCCAAAGAGCAACTCCTGAGGTGACTGGGCCATGAAGAGGCAAATGCAGCTCTTGGACAGCAGCAGGATAATACAGTGTCTGTTAATAGTGAACTAAGAGATATTCCAGATTCTACTGAAATATCAGTAAACCCATCTCTGACATCCATGTCTGATTATCAGACAGGCAGATCAAAGCAAAGAAATACCTTCTCTCCTGCAAATCTAATCCTAAAATTAACAGCAGTCAACCAATATATTTTAATGAGAACCATAGTTCTGTATTTAAAAATCTGAGTCAGAAGTACTTGATTCTTTCAAATTTAGGAACTTGATTCTACAAAGCTGCTGAAAGCTCAAAGCCTGCCCAAAATAACCAAGCTGTGGCTTTGAAGTAGCTCTTTCCCCATGCCTCAGATCTGAGGGGAAAACAGCAAACCTTCAACAGTTGTGGTCAAAGCCACCAAAAACAGTGAAAAATAGAAAGTAGCCATCTGAAATTTGCAGTGTGCAAAGACCAGAGTCACAGGGCTTGGGCTTCCCCAGGAACAGTGACCAGGTGAAGCAAGTCCTGGCTTCCTCACAAACTAGCTCCTCACTGAGATCAGCGTGCCAGACTTCAATCAGCAAATTCTCAATGTTTTGCTCAGCCTCTGGGGCAGTACCTTGTTTTTCTTGCTGGTTGGAGCAGGTGGCTTGATGAGCTTCTGGAGGATGCGCAGGCACATGAGGGTGATGTTTTCAACAACCACCGGAGTTTTGATGTTCACTGCCATCAGGAAGAGGCTGAGAGCTGAAAGCAGACAGGGGTGCTCATTATCCTGTGAGAGCTGCAGGCAGGACACACCTCCACAGCCCCAGCCAGCACTTGAAGTGGGTTTAGAGGTGGAAATGCTGCTGCACTTGCTGGTCCTTGGGCGGGTGGCGGCACTCACCGCAGCGCAGCCGCAGCTCCCAGCAGCTGTCCTCCTTGGAGATGGAGTCTGTCAGCAGCAGCATCTCGTACTGGAGGCTGCTCGCCTGCAACACACAGTGCTCCAGCTCTTGGGGTGCCCCAGCTGTTGGGGGTGCCCCATTCCCTTCTGCCTTCTCAGCTTTAATAAACTCAGGTTCAAAACACATGGATCTAAATTAACTTAATCCCATGCCCACTTGGGGTGATTTGACCTGCTGGAGAAGTACAAGCAAAGCCAAGACAAGGAACTGTAGTCCAACTGCCTGAGGAAACTTCAGCATGTGCTTGTACATAAAACTTTGCGCTATACTCTGACATTTATGTAACTTCCTATTGAAACTCAATATTTTTTCTTACAAACAGACCGCAAGAGAGAAGATGCAATGAATAGAATACACCAGCAGTGCAGAGGGGCAGAACAAAGAAACAGGAAAACACTGGAGTGTCTCACCAAGTCTGGATTTGCCCAGTGTCCTTTCAGAGCTGCAGAAACCTTCCCAATGATTAAGTCATTCATTTGCTGTGTGGCCTCTGGATTGTCTCTGATTCCAGGAAGAAAAAGACAACACTGTTATGGTCTGCTTGTACTAAATGCCAAAAGCTCCTGGGATTTCAGCTCAGCTGGTAACAAGTGCACAGGGGGTAACACTTCTGGTGTACAACACACCCATGGCAGGGGTGGGACTCTGAGATCCCTTCTAACCCAGAGCACTTTGTGATTCTAAGGTAACTGCCCCTATGAGGCTTTCCCCTTCCTGAGGGGGCTTTCCTGATGCCTTTTTGGGACTACCTAAAAATAGAGGCCAGATAAAATTAAGGGAATAAAAAGTGCTTGTATTTACTGAAGGGCCTTCAGGTACATCTCAGGCAGGGGCTACACCCAAAAATGGACCAGGGCTCACGGGTTTTCACACTTTGGTAACTTTGGTCCATTTGCATATTGGGGGTTAATCCTCCAATTCCAGCTTCATCTAATGAAGTAATTTACATCAAGTTTACTCCCCCCAACTCCCTTTTGTTTAATTTCCCGGGGCCTGAGGCAGTGAGGTGTCCTTGATTGCCAGGCCTGGAGGGGAATTGTTGTGTGTGCCCAAAACGGGAGAGCAGCAGCTGAGCCTGTGTGGAGTTTGGAGCTCTGCACTAAAGACCTGCAGGGTCCCAAACACAGAACTGCAGGTCACAAACACAGAACTGCAGGTCACAAACACAGAACTGCAGGTTACAAACACAAATACAGAACTGCAGGGTCACAAACACAGAACTGCAGGTCACAAACACAGAACTGCAGGTCACAAACACAGAACTGCAGGTTAGAAACACAGAACTGCAGGTCACAAACCCAGAACTGCAGGTCACAAACACAGAACTGCATGTCACAAACACAGAACTGCAGGTCACAAACACAGAACTGCAGGTCACAAAGAACTGCAGGTTACACAGAACTGCAGGTCACAAACACAGAACTACAGGTCACAAACACAGAACTGCAGGTCACAAACAGAGCTGCAGGTTAGAAACACAGAACTGCAGGTCACAAACACAGAAAATGGAAAAGCTCAAAGCCTCAGGCACCACTCCCAAGGACGATGGGTGCTCCCGGGAGGAGCAGCTCTCACCTGGTCAGGAGGCACATGAGCTGCCGCACCTCCTCGCGCATGGCGGCCGCGCCGCGGCGCAGGTTGTAGTCGAAGAGCTCTCGGATGAGCCCCTGGGCCACCAGGATGTGGCGGATGGCCCCGTTGGTGGCCAGGGCCCGCAGCAGGGTGATGCAGTGCTCGGTGACGGCCGAGGCGCAGCCGTAGCACTTGGTGGAGGACGTGTGGCCGCAGCCCAGCACCGACAGCGCGCGGTACTGGCTGGCCGTGAAGGTGGGCAGCGCTGAGCTGCGCGAGGACTTGGTGGCCGCCTCGCGCTGCTGCAGGTCGTACTCCAGCAGCTCCTTCCGGGAGGCAAACACTTTCTGGGAACACAGATGAGGAACCGTGAGCCAGCACACGATGCTGCTCTCAGGCACAGGTTATTTTTGCTGTGTATTTTGGGGAGAAATATTTTTCGAGAGTCTTTACAAACCAGCTGTGGGTCTGCTGGTGGATAAAACTAGATACTGAGATTTAAGGATTCCACTGCTTGATGAATGGAAAAAGGTATTTGCTTTTACAAATTAACTTTAGGTTTGCTGATAAATGAAATTGGATATTGAAAGATGAAAGAAACAATGGGGAAAAACCCTAAATTCCATAAGAATTAAAAAATGAAAAGGAGTTTATACATTAGAGGAAAATCTTCAGGATTAGGCATTCTGGGAAGTCTATACCTCTCAAGTACCTTAGCCAATGGGGAGAGAGAGAAGGGAAATGTGGTTGGAAAATTAGGATAAAAGAGGAGGCTGCATCCTCCAAAAATTGGAGAGACCCCAGGGGAATGCCCTGTGGCCTCTCCCTTTATTCAAATAAAGCAAAAGGATTCCTCTGTCTCCTTTCTGGACACAAACCTCTGATATTTATGGATTAATCTTCCTGATATTTCAAATGTTTCCAAACTTGAAATCCTTCATGGCAACAGCAGACTTGGGAAATCCATGAGGAATATCAACCTAACTCATTTATCAAAGAATTCACAGAATGACTCGGTTGAAGAGACCTTAAAGATCATTGAGTCCAACCCAACCTTAACACCTCAACTAAACCATGGGACCCAGTGCCACATCCAGTCTGTTTTAAACACATCCAGGGATGGTGACTCCACCACCTCCCCAGGCAGACCATTCCAGAACTTTATCACTTTATCCTCCCTGCTGTTTACACTACATGCAATGTAACACTGGAAATGTGACAAATCCATAGTATTAATTACTATTAATACTGGCAGAGTAAGTCAGAGTAATTTATTCCTTATAGAAAGAGCCAAATATATTTAATATGCTCAAGTATCACAGCCAAAAGGACATTCGTGATGTAGCAGGTTTTCCAGAGTTTATGTCACTTGTTGAGCACAAATAAATGCATTTAATTTATAAAACGCTTCTGTAGGTCATATTTTAGACTGGTGTGTTTTCAAACATTTGGATACATGCAAAAATTCAATTCTCTTTAATTAGCCATCTGTTCAGTCTCCTGCTCTTCTGAGAAAACCAGTTTCACAAGCTAGCTGAAATTTTAGTAATTAATACATAGCTTTTAGAAATTGTTATTATTTCCCTGAAAATATGCAGCTGATCACTTGCTGCTACTGATATCATTAAATGAAGAATGGCAACATCTTGGTTTTTTTTTCCCTAATAAACACCTGGCCCAAATCCAAACCAGAGCACACCGTACCTGGATGATTTTGGAAAGTTCATCGAAGGAGTTCTTGCAGTCCCCACAGTACTCCTGGGCTAACTGCAGGATGTACCTGTTCACGCTGGCTGAGGTGGAACTGATCCCTCCACTGTTGCCCGACTCATCCTGGGACAGGGGAAAGCAAAGAGGAATCACAAAGGGAGGCTCCACACAAAAACAACAACGGCAGAGCAGCACCTGAATCAAGGACTGCCTGGGCAGAGCCAAGGCCAGCGTGTCCCCAGCCTGGAGGTCTGTGCAAGCTCCACCTGGCCCACGTTACCTGGGGCTTCTCAGGGGCTGCCTCGTTCACTTTGCACAGGAGGTTCTCCAGCTGCGGCCGGTGCCCCATCAGCTGGTGGTACACCCTGTCAGCCTTGTCCAGCAGAGTGTTGATGTTCGTCACCGCCTACCAGGGGAAAAGGAAACTCTTATTTCATATTCACAGCTACAGCCACCAAGCTCCAAGTCTTCTCTGTTGCTTTTCTTTGTGGGGAGAAATCACTGAATTGTGACCCTGCAGCCTGGTTCTGCTCTGAGAAGCACTGTGGTGACACTGCTGAGCACACCCTGTGACACTACACCGAGCACACTGACCCTTTGGGACAGGACACTGAGTGCATAAGGTTCTTTATTCATTAGCAGGGCTCCTCAGGTGGGATGGGAAGCAAACAGAATAACCCAAATCCATCCCCTTCTACAGCAAGGCAAAGAGATACAGTTCAAAAGTAAGGCACTGAATGATGTCTTCTGAACAATTACTTGTCTTGTGGAGCAAGACACAAACCCAGAATGCATCAGCCAGTGAGGAGCCTTGAAGGAGCACTGATTTTGACAGGGGATGGAGCCCTGCTGTCCCCACGATGGCTCCAGAATCTCCTGGCAGCCCCACCTTCTTGCGATCCTCCTCGTTCTCGATGGGGTCCACGGCGCAGCAGGGCTTGGCATAGAGCATGAAGTCGAAGCGGGCGTATTTACAGAAGCCACAGGCATTGCACAGGAAGGGATCCTTCTCATCGTAATTGATGGACCTGAAAGGAAGGCAGCAGCTCAAAACCTGCAGCTCAAGGCTGCTGAGGCAATGGAACAAACTGAACGGGCTCGGGTAAAAGAGGAGAGTGACTTAAAACACCAGACTGGCCTGGGGAAGGAAATACTTGAGAATCAAAACCTACAGATCAGGCAGCAAAAAAGTCCTTGCAGCAGTGCCACGTTCTGGCTGGAAAAAGCAGAAACAACAGTTGTTCCTAACAATCCCACTTTAATGACAGTAATTCCCAGTATAAAGTCAGGGTGGGGAACTGTGTCCTTCAGAAGAACACAGATACAGGAACTGCTCTGGTTTGTAGGGTCTGGCCTTTGCAGTGGGACTGACTGTGGCACTTCTCATCCCACTGCAGACCAGGGCAACAGACAGAACTGATTTATAGCTCCCAGAAGCGATGTGGAAACCTTTCCACACATCAGCAAACACCAGGAAAGACACTAAACACCTCGAATCCCTTGAGAATTAGAGAGGAATAGGGACAACAGTAAGGGGAAAGAGATATCAGATAAGGAGACAAAAGTGACAAAAGAGAAGGATTTCTAAGGCTATAGTAGAAGTGTGAATAGCACACAGTAAATTACCCCCGAGCCTGCTCTGAATGAGGAGAGCACAACAAAAGCCATGAATAGAACTGTCTGTCCAGCCCCAGCCAGGGATCCTGGGGGAAGCCCTGCAATCCCACAGCTGAACTCCAGCCTCCAGCCCAGGCAGCCAAAAATAACCTGCTCCGGGGAATTCTGTGGTGTGAACTTCGAGGGCTGGATGTGAAACTTCAGCTCACTGAGAATTGTGCTCCCAGGCTCTCTTTGTTAGCCTGCATTACATTAAATCCCTGTAAGCCTGTTTTATACTTCCCCACTAATTTGATTGTGCGCTTGTATTAACCAGAATGGGGGATTTACATGGCAGGGGGTGTGGGGCACCCGGGATGACTCTGGGGGACACACACCTGCACTTGTGGCACTGCTGCATGCTCTGGGGACACACAGTGACACCCACAGACCTGCAGCTGTGGCACTGCTGCATGCTCTGGGGACACACAGTGACACCCACAGACCTGCAGCTGTGGCACTGCTGCATGCTCTGGGGACACACAGTGACACCCACAGTCCTGCACTTGTGGCACTGCTGCATGCTCTGGGGACACACAGTGACACCCACAGACCTGCACTTGTGGCACTGCTGCATGCTCTGGGGACACACAGTGACACCCACAGTCCTGCACTTGTGGCACTGGTAGATGTTCTGGGGACACACAGTGACACCCACAGTCCTGCAGCTGTGGCACTGCTGCATGCTCTGGGGACACACAGTGACACCCACAGTCCTGCAGCTGTGGCACTGCTGCATGCTCTGGGGACACACAGTGACACCCACAGTCCTGCAGCTGTGGCACTGCTGCATGCTCTGGGGACACACAGTGACACCCACAGTCCTGCAGCTGTGGCACTGCTGCATGCTCTGGGGACACACAGTGACACCCACAGTCCTGCACTTGTGGCACTGCTGCATGCTCTGGGGACACACAGTGACACCCACAGTCCTGCAGCTGTGGCACTGCTGCATGCTCTGGGGACACACAGTGACACCCACAGTCCTGCAGCTGTGGCACTGCTGCATGCTCTGGGGACACACAGTGACACCCACAGTCCTGCAGCTGTGGCACTGGTAGATGTTCTGGGGACACACAGTGACACCCACAGACCTGCAGCTGTGGCACTGCTGCATGCTCTGGGGACACACAGGGACTTCAGGGACACATAGTGACACTGGGGACACGCACAGAGTTGTACTTTTGACACTGCTGCATGCTCTGGGGACACTGGGGACACACAGTGACTCAGGATACACAGTGACACCCTGACCTGCACTTGTGGCACTGGCAGGCATTCTGGGGACACACAGTGACTCTGGGCACACTGGACATACACAGACCTGCACTTGTGGCACTGGTAGACATTCTGGGGACACACTCAGTGACACACTCAGCGACTCGGGGCTCACACACCTGCACTTGTGGCACTGATAGACGTTCTGGGGACACACACAGTGACACACTCAGCGACTCGGGGCTCACACACCTGCACTTGTGGCACTGGTAGACGTTCCGGGGACACACTCAGTGACACACAGTGACACACTCAGTGACACACTCAGCGACTCGGGGCTCACACACCTGCACTTGTGGCACTGGTAGACGTTCCGGGGACACACTCAGTGACACACAGTGACACACACAGTGACACACTCAGCGACTCGGGGCTCACACACCTGCACTTGTGGCACTGGTAGACGTTCTGGGGACACACTCAGTGACACACAGTGACACACTCAGTGACACACTCAGCGACTCGGGGCTCACACACCTGCACTTGTGGCACTGGTAGACGTTCTGGGGACACACTCAGTGACACACAGTGACACACTCAGTGACACACTCAGCGACTCGGGGCTCACACACCTGCACTTGTGGCACTGGTAGACGTCCGGGGACACACTCAGTGACACACTCAGTGACACACTCAGCGACTCGGGGCTCACACACCTGCACTTGTGGCACTGGTAGACGTTCTGGGGACACACTCAGTGACACACAGTGACACACTCAGTGACACACTCAGCGACTCGGGGCTCACACACCTGCACTTGTGGCACTGGTAGACGTTCTGGGGACACACTCAGTGACACACTCAGTGACACACTCAGTGACACTGGGCTCACACACCTGCACTTGTGGCACTGATAGACGTTCTGGGGACACACTCAGTGACACACTCAGTGACACACTCAGCGACTCGGGGCTCACACACCTGCACTTGTGGCACTGGTAGACGTTCTGGGGACACACTCAGTGACACACAGTGACACACTCAGTGACACACTCAGCGACTCGGGGCTCACACACCTGCACTTGTGGCACTGGTAGACGTTCTCGCCGCAGTTGCCGCACACGCCGGGGTTGGCGGGCACCGAGGCGCTGCAGCGCGGGCACTGCAGGGTCTCGGTGGAGGCCTGGTAGTTCTCGTAGAAGTCGGCGAACTCGATCATCAGGTTGGAGGCCACGATGGGCAGGGGCAGATCGATCTTCACCTCCGTCTGCCCCGGCGTCAGCTGCACCTTCTTGGCCTTGTGCCAGCGGGCCGGCCTAGGGGAGGGTCGGGAGGGGAAGGAAGGGAACAAAAGGAAATCAAAGGAAAGGAAAGGATGGTTTTCCAGAGGGAAGTTCCCTCCCCGCCCACGTCTGAGGAAAAGCCAAATGCAACCGTCTCGGCTCCAAATCTCCTTTAACTGGGATGAATGGAGAGCAGTTCTAGGATTCGTTTCCTTAGCTTCTGTATTGACATGATATGTAGCCAGAAATACATTTTAAGCCTTTATCCTCTTCATAGAGAGAGACTGTTTGGGATTAAAGAGCTGTTGATGCCTCATGGAAAAACTTTAATTCTACAGACATTTTCTAGGGATTTTCACCTCCATTTTTTTATTAGTAAGGACATTTGCATGAAAACAGGATATTTATTTCTTAAAGATCTCATCTGCTCCCACTGCTTATTCTCAACCTGAAGTCAGAATCCTCTCTTTGTGACATCATAATCCTCTCCACAGCAGCCATGTGTGATGTCACAGAGGATTAAGACTTCAAATAAGCAATAAGCAGCGGGCACAGATTAATCCCTAAGCCAGAGAGATCTGATTCTGGTGAGAACATCTCAAGAAGTAAGAAGGGGAAGCACATAAGCAGGACTGGCTCCAGACTGAGCAGCGTGTTGAAAAGGAGCCATTTCTCTGGTAGGTAAAGCAGAGCTGAGAGTGAGACCATCCAACTTCTAATTTTAATTCTACTCTATGGCTTCAAACAAACAACGTTAATGCTTTCAGCATTCCCGGACATGCTGCAAAGTCCAAATCCCTTTTGGAGTCAAACTACCCATGAAGTGCTCTCGGTATTACTACTGGTTCCCACACAATTAAGTCAGGTGCTTTAAAGCAAGCCTGGACAAAACTCGAATCCACAGATTTTATAGACATTTTTCAAGCTTCAGAGGAAATCTGGATCTTTGCTTCAACAATTGTAGGGGATTCAGAACAATCCCACCCAATGTGGGCTGAGAGTGATGAGTAATAGTCTAAAGGAAGAACCTTGGGGGAAAACAAGAAGCCAAGGGAACGAACCAAATTCAGAGACTGCACACAGAACTTGATGAACATACTTGTTCTTCAGCTCCACGATGGCCTGCACGGTCCTGTTGTTGTAGTAGAGGTTGATGGTTCTCACCATCTTGGTTCGTTTCAGGTCTCCAATCTTCACTGTCACCTTGCTGATGGTGTGGCTGCCAATGAGCTTCACCACCTGCTGCGTGGTCGTGTAGCGCGTGTCCACTTTGATGGACGAGAGCTTGATGTACTGGGGAGACAAACCAAGGACACCCCAAAACCTCAGGGGCACAGGAAACCACACCTAGAAAGGGTTGGGATCCCACCACTGGAAAGGTTTTACAGCAGTTAATGCTGGGGTCATGCAGAGCAGCTGGAGCTGTGCCAGGGGAGGGTCAGGGAAAGGTTCTTCCCCCAGAGGGTGGCGGGATCCTGGGATTCCTGCCAGGGAATGGGCATGGCCCTGAGGCTATCACAGCTCCAGGAGCATTTGGACACCATTCCCAGAGATCCCCAGGGTGGGATTGTTGGGATGTCCTGTACAGAGCCAGGGGCTGGATTTGATCCTTGTGGGCCCTTTCCAATTCAGGATATTCCATGATGGTGTGATTCCAGGGTTACTTACACAGAAAGGCACCTCAGGGTTGTTGCAGACAAGGCAAGGATCACTCTCCAGGTAGTAGCCATCAAATTCCACGAGCCCAGACAATGTGCTGGAATGAGGGAGCAACACTCACACATGGACCTGGGCATTTGCTGCTTTAAACCCAGGCTATTTGAGCAGAATCACTTTCATTTCCCCAGTTCCCCGTCCCAATGTGACTGTTACAATGTGAATCACACTGGAAATAACAGCTTTTAACTAAGCATTTTTACTGTAATTACCAATGGCCAAGGTGGGACCAAGAACATAACACTCAAAAGTGCCAATCTCTATTCTCCAGCTGGGCCCAAGATTTTGTAACATTTACTGACTGAAAGCAGGAGAGCTCAAACCAAGCTCTGCTGGTAGGGCACAAAGTCAGGTTTCCATCTGGCAGGAAGGATTCTGTGCTCTCCAGGCCCAGCAGGCACAGAACCTCAGCAGGGCCCATCCCCAGCACCATCCCTGGGCATTCCCCATGGCTGGAGCTCAGCTGGAAAGCCCTCCAGAGACATGGACCAAAGGCAGAAGCGACTCACTTGTAGATGTTGGAGTTGGGGTGGTTGGTGAGAATGTGGTTTTGAGTCCGGAGGATCTCCACAGCCTTTTGGGAATATTCCTTCAGCTGAAACACAACCAGGAAAAGGCACTCTTCAAACCAATGCTTTTACTGCTACACAGACACAAATATCCTCATCTTGTGGTGTTCCAGGTCCCCTAGAAGAGGTACCCACCACACCCACAGGAATTTTTGTGTTTAAATCGTTACACAGGTCTTTACATTGATCCTAAAATTTGATATTTCTGAGGTGCTGTTTGTCAGTGAATCCCCGCAAATGCCTGCCAAAATTCGTACAGCATTCCCCACTCTTTAAATATATTCATGCAAGACTCAATGGTTCTAAATTATTTGTTCTCAATCCCACGGATCCCCTGAAAGAGGCAACAACTTCCTTTGCTCAAAAATCATGGTTACAATAGGTTTCTAGGAGTTGCAATATCAAAAATCTATAAACTGGAGCTGCCAGATCCACAGAAGCCTCCTGTGGGTAAGAACTATTTTTCTCAATAAATAAAAAGCTCACCAGCACAATTTCACCCCCGAAACAATAAAATAAAAACCCACACTTCCAAATTCTTTGAAGACTCTGCTTTTTTTAACATTAAAGTTCAAGGAACAAGAAAATTTTCCACCAGAAGCTCTTTTGACAGAAAACCTGTCTCAGCTGTATCAAAAATGAGCATCTGGGATGCTGTACCTCCCTTCTGGAATGTCACTGTACCTTTTTCTCAGTCTGCTGTGTTTTCAGGGAGAAGTATCCCAGGAGATCTACAAACTGGGCAGCCTTTCTTCCATAGGCTGGGAGTTCTGGCCAGATGGACCACATGAGATCCAGCAGTAACTCCTGCTGGGACTTGTTGGAGTTCCTGTTGGGTGGATTATAGACAATCAGGCCTCTTGTGCAGAAGGAGAACATAACCTCCAGTCCACCAAACTGGGAAACCATCATCTTGCAGAGTTCACAGAGCTAAATCCCACCATCCCTTGAACCCATCTGTTTTCCAGCACCCCAGAACAAAAGCAGCTGTCCTGCAACAACTGAACAGAGCTCTGAAGGAGTTCAGACCCCTAAAGCACTCCTTTCCCCATACAATTCCCAGCTTTTCACTGTGGAAGTCTGGATGTGCCTCATAAATTCACTTTGCCCACCAACACCTGCTCCTGGTCATGACAGGAGTCAGATTTTGCAGACAGCAATAAAATGCTCCTTGCAGATGACAACTGAGATTGCTCATGGGTAAGTCACAGCTTCCACCTCCAGCCCCAGTAACTGCAAACCAGCGGGGGCAATTCCAGAGAAGCCCAACACCTTCAGGCTCCTTCAGGGAGAGGCTCTGGCACTGAGCCAGCCCCCAGGCTCACCTGTAGATGTGCAGGGCCAGGCAGTGGGCCTGCCACCTCACCGAGGAGGAGTTGGATTCCAGCAGGAAGCAGCGCAGGAACTGGATGAGGGTCTCCTTGTCAGCAAACTTGTTCAGCTGGTTCACCAGGGCCGTACACAGCTGGTCCTCCTGGCTGCCTGAACCCTCACCTAGGGACACAGGGAAGGCTTTAGGGAGAAGACAAATGCAGCACCACACAGGCAGGCCACTCTCCTATTTCAAAGAGTCAGGATAATAAATTATTACGTTTCAGGTAACAAGAAAGTTTAACATTCCTGTCTTTTTCAAAAATATAACCCAGTACTCCTGACTAACAGGAAAAAAACTGCAGGAAAACTTGCCAGTGAGGACGTGAGAAATGTGCTACACATCCTGATAAAAAGAAAAGGACTGACCATGAGGCAATGAAAAGACTCACAGAGAACCATCTGATGGTGAAAGCCAAAGCGGTTCCTTGAAGAAAAGCCAAGAGAGAATTTATGCCCATGACTTTTATAGGGAAGCTTAATTACTTTCCCAGGACTGTGGATATTCATTAAGCAGCGGCCCTGGCTCCAGCAGAGCTTCCAAGGCAGCCAGAGGAAACAAGTCTGAACGCAATCACTGCGGAGCACAGCTAACTGGGTGTGCATCCCCAGGATTTGTTTTAATCCTCGTGAGCCTTTCAGCCTCCTACAACCCAGGACAGGCAAGTTAAGTGGAAGCTGCTTCATCACTTGATTAGGTAACACCATTAGACAACTTCAAACCCACTCAAGGCAATAAACACAGTGGGTTTGGCATGTCCCGAGCAGGTATCTCAGCCCAACTCTCAGGACATGCTGCTTCACCTTAGTCCCACCTACAGATGAGAAAACTGCTCCTCTCTCCTGATTGTGGCTGTGGGTGCCATTGCCACAAACCATGACCCTTTCCCAACAGCAGGATTTATCAACCAGTCCTTTCTAAACAGAGTAAAAGAGGCTGTGAAGAGCAGACTTGCTCCCTAAAACCACAGGTCAGGGCATAGCTGTCCCTCACCCTCTCGCTCCTTCTCCTTTTCCTCCTTCTTGCTCTTTTTGGTGGAGGATTTGCTCTGTGCTGCTGCCTGCCCAGAGCCAGATGCTGCAGGAGCAGAGGTGGAAGAGGTGCTGGAAGCTCCAGAGGATGAAGCCACAGACAGCACTTTGCTGCCACACAGAGCACAAGACAACAGCTGCAGGAGAACTGGGGACACTCCTTCGTCTACCAGGAAGCTGACTTGGAGCAGGAAATAGAGAACCGCTGTGGAGGAAAGGAGAAAATGTTTGAATCACACAATCATGGAACATCCTGAGCTGGAAAAGGCCCACAGGGATTGAATCCAACCCTGGCCCTGCACACACCCCCCAGCATCCCTGGGAGCCTCGTCCAAATGCTCCTGGAGCTCTGGCAGCCTCGGGGCTGTGCCCATTCCCTGGGGAGCCTGGGCAGTGCCCAGCACTATGGGGAAGAACCTTTCCCTGATATTCAGCCTAACCCTGCCCTGACACAGCTGCATGCCACAAAAGCCTGAATTAAGAAAGAAGAATAAAAAAAGGCCCAGCCTAAACCAAAAGCCTTTGTACACAAGAACCAAACTCCCAGAACTGTCCTGTCCCTACACCACAGAGGTCTAACATGACCCGGTACAGGGTCTCATCCCAAATTAACCTCTGGGACAACGGCAGCACAAGCAAGAGAACACAGATCTCCTGTTCCTCTAAGTTATCCATTACACCATATTTTGCTCTTTAGCCAAGGACCAGATGCAATTAGGGCACTGGGATAATTAGTACTGGGAACAGTTCAGTCCTATCAAAACCCTCAGCTGTGTCCTCCTCTGCTGAGCTCCATCCGAGCCACCTCGATCCAACCACTGCTCCCTCAAACCCTGCAGAGACAGAACTCACAGTCATCCTTGATGCAGAATTTCTGCCAGTTCACTGTTCTCTGCGTGGCAATCTCTGCACAAGCCTTCAAATGTTCCATCTGCAGGCACAAAGGGATGGGGTCAAAGAGCACATCAGCATTGACCAACACCACTCCACGGCCCTTTCCCTGCTCCTGCCCTTACCAGGGAGATCAGGGTGTCGTACTGCAGGGCAGAGCCCGAGCTGGCTGTCACCACGCTGGCCCTCAGGAAGATGCCCTGCTCCTCCAGCAGCTTCTTGATGCCCCTCACGTGCGAGTCCAGGGTGTGCAGGTCCCGCAGCTGCCGGTACTTGTCCTTGGAGCCACAGATGAAGAGCAGCAGCTTGCGCACCTGCCGGCGCACGAACGGCGTCTGCTGGATCATCAGGTACTGCAGGGGGAAGCCAGGGCACAGTGAGCTCACCAGGGCCACCAAAAGTGAGTGCTTTCTTCCAAAAAGTAAACAGATGGGACGTGAGTTCACCCGGCTTGAAGGTGCTGTGAGTCCCAGGCAAAAGCACAGCAACACTGCACCACTTGCTGGAAACCATCCCTTGTCATCTCCAACCTCAAATCAACACCCAACCAAGGCTAATTAAGAAATCCTCACTCATCCTTGTGTAAATGTAAGATAACTCGTTATGTAAAGTAGGAAGCAAACTGAGACAAATATCTTCCTGATTTCTTTTTCAAGGCCCAAGTACCAACAGCTGAGCATGATGTTACATTTTTCCATCTCACAGCAGGTTTTTTCTCTAAGCTTTGTAGCAGCAACCACTGAGTTCCAAGAAATATTCCTCATTTTTCATGGGTTTTTCTACAGATTCCTGTTCAGGAATACACAAAGCCAACCTTCTTTCACCTTCTTTCAAGAGCATTAAAAAAACAAGATGGAGCTGAGATCAGCTCTGCAAAAGCTCTTCTCTCCCATGAAAGAAATCATTATTGGAGTTTTCTTGTGGAAATCTGCAGATATGTCATGTTATTGCTTACCTCAGACAAAAAGTAGAACCAGGAGTGATCAAAGATGGGCGGGGGGATGCGGGAGTTTGTGTCTGCAATCTTCTTGATCTGGTAGGGCAGGCGCAGCACCATCTCTGTCAGGAGCTGAGTGTAGGCCTCAAAAACATCTGCAGCATGGCCCTGGCAGCAGGAGAAATCCCTCAGTCCCTGAGCACACCCAGTGTGGTGCCATGATGAATGACAGGGTGCTTTGCTGATTTTTTAAAAACAAGGGATTTCTGCCTCTTTGCAGCCCAAAGGATGTTCCAAAATGATGGATAAGAACCTGCACAAGGCCTTGAACTGGATGGCAGCTGTGAGGCTGCACTAAGCTAATCCGGACTAATAAAGCAGTTCAACTCAGGAGCTTTCAGCTTAGGAGACATTTTTACATTTAATCAGGCTTTTTGCACTGCACCTGCATGAACACCAAACCATGGCATAATGGCACCAGAGCGGTGGAACAAGCCTAGGAATTACTGTGGAAATTCCCATCCACCATTCCACTTCCTTGACACACTAAGTTCAGGAATTCTGCCTGCCAAGCACAGAGATGGGCTGGAGGCAGCTTCCCTTTGGCATGATTAACAACTCCTCTAGGAACAGCTCCACAGAACCCCTGGGCTAGGAGTGCACCAAGGGATGCAGTGAGAGATGGGAGAGATGCTGGGCTGCCCTGTGACAACTCGAAGCACTCCCAGCTGTAACTTTGTGCTAGAAGATGGATTCTGGTTGCTCTCCCAAGGGCAAACTCCTTGTGCAGGGCTGCTTTCCCAGCTCCCAGTGCAGGCCTGCATGGCTCCCAGCACAGGGCAGGACTCACCTTCACATACTGGCGGAGGAAAAAGGGGCTCATGTCAGGAGGAGAGGAAGTGGTGTGAGGCTTCAGCAGCTGGCTGGTGGCCACAGGCTCCTCGTCGTTCTGCTGGCTCTTCCAGTACTCCAGCAGGGACTTGAGCACGTGCAGACAGTAATCAACAGCACCAGAGCTCAGCAAGGCGGCTGCCGTGGCACTGGAGATCAGGGAGGAAGCCTGGAACAGAGGGAAGGAGCTGGATCAGGAACACACCTGGGAACCTGCAGTGGGGAGAGCTGGGGCAGCCCTGAGCACCTGCTGACAGTGTGGCCAAGAGAGCAGGTTTGGATGAAACTTTGCAGGCAGCTTTTAAGTTTGGGGTTTGTTTGAGGTTGGGGTTTTTAGGGTTTTTTTTTGTGTTTATGAAAAGCAACTCAAATATTTACAGAGACTCTTTTGAACAAGTGCTTAGTAAAGGAAAACAAATAAAATCTCCTCTTAAGTCTAATCTCCCCTCGACACATGTGCCAGAGGCCACTCTGCTGTGGATTAGACGACTAGGGCTTTTTTCCCTTCTTTTTTTTTTTTTTTTTTTTTTTTTTTAAAGTTGGGATTTCTATTTGTTTATCTGGGATTTGGCCAGCTGGGCGTGAATCCTGGTAGAGAAAGAGTCCCTGTTGCAGCTGCCGCTCACAGGCTCTGCTCCACCCAGGTATTGCTCCACCTGCATTCTGCAAGACGAGGAGCTTTGATTTCTGTGGGAAGCTCAAGTGAGTAACAAAGGCTGGAGAAAAAGCTACTGTAAATAAAACTATTAAAGCAGCCCTGTAAATCCAAACAAACCCCACAGCTCATAAGCTCATTAAAATTTGATGCAGTTCAGACTAAATTTTTTAACCTCTATGCTTTTTTATTAATCTCCTTCCCACCACACATACTGCTTTTTATGCCTTATTACTGTACCTTTTAGCAACAAATATCTAAGGAATCCTCTTAGCGACTTTTACGTTGACACAGCAGCATATTGCTTTCCAATAATCACATTACAAATCCTCTTTAACCCCTTCAGCACTGGTGAGATGCAAGTGAAAATCTGCCAGACCGTTTTAAGTAACATCATTAATGTGCTGCCCTGAGCTCAGTCTGGAACCATGCACAAAACAAGAGCATCCAATTGTCTTTACACAGCTGCTTCCTCCAGCCCCAGTTTCAAAACTTTTTCCACAAGAGTTCAGTAACATTACATGCTCCCTATGCATTTTTCCAAAGCCCTCTCACAGATTTTTCAGTTTTACACCTGTTATTTCAGTTAGCAGCTTTTAGATCATCTCTGATGAACAAAAGCCCCCCAAGCACATAATGGATTTCCAGAATGGTTTAGGTTGGAAGGAACCTTAAAGTTCATCCCAATCCATTCTCTGCCATGGGCAGGGACACCTTCCACTATCCCACATTGCTCCAAGCCCTGGCCAACCCAGCCTTGGACACTTCCAGGGATCCAGGGGCAGCCACAGCTTCTCTGGGCAATCCCCACCCTCACAGGGAAGAATTTGTTCCCAATATCTGACCTAAATATCCCCTCTTTCAGTCTGATCCATTCCTCCTTGTCCTGCCACTGCAGCTCCTGATGAAAAGTCCCTTTCTGTCTTTCCTGTAGCCCCTTTAGACCCTGGAAGGTGTTGTGGGCTCTCCACACAACCTTCTCCTCTCCAGGCTGAACATCCCCAACTCTCCCAGCCTGTCTCCACAGGGGAGGTGCTCCAGTCCCTGAGCAAGTCTGTGGCCTCCCCTGCACTTGCTCCCACAATTATTCTCATGTTGAGAACACCGGAGCTGTGTGCAGTGCTCCAGGTGGGGTCTTGTGAGAGCTGAGTAAAGGGGGAGAAAATCAACCCCTGACAAAGCAATTTGGAGAATGTACCTCACAAATGGAAGTCTTGGATCCTGACTTGGTCCTGGACATGAAGACACTGAGCAGCCTCATCACCACCAAGTGCACCTCGTTCACAGGGGAGCGCTCGTTTTTCTTGGACACATCCTGCAGGAAAAGACACATCCTGCTTGCTCAATCCCAGAGCTGAGCAGTGTCCCAAGCCTCTCAAGTTCAGTGCTCTGATCCTCTGGAAGCATTTCTAATTTAAGCTCAAGCAATAGGAAAAGGCAGCACAAATGCCTCAACAGAAGGGTAGGCAGAGGCCTGGCTGCCAGAGAACAGTCCCACACAAATGAAAAGCTTCATATGTCAATCATACATTCAGTCATCATGGCTCTTCTCAGAGTTTAATTCCAGCAAAACAAATTTTCATGCTCACTTGTGGATGTCAGACCCAGGAAACAGTGGGAGTTCCACTCATGTAATTTTCTACCTTACATGAAAGGAGGCAAGAGGAATAAACTGCCTGAACACAACCACACAGCAGTGTTTCTGTGACTTCCAAGCATTTAATTCCTCCAAGGAAAGAAACCCTATTTAGAAGGAGCAAATTCAGAGCATGAGCCCACACTGCACTTTACCTTTTTGTCCATGCCCAGCTCTGCAATCAGCTGGGACAGAAGGTTATCCAAAGCTCCCTTGTCTTTCTCATCATCTCCATCTAGGTCTGTTGTGAGCATCAGAATAACCTGGGAAGAGCAGAGAATTATTAGAGGGCAGGTTCCACATTATCAAGATAACTATCTTTCACAAAACAGAACTGATTTTATCTTCATTTATATGTGTTCTTTCCCAAATCCAGCCTGTGCCTCACATCCCAATATCAACATTCAGCAAACACCCACAAGACCTTCCCAAGCACATTGGAGCTCGAGGACTGGAGCCCTCAGGCTCCTCAGTCAGCTGTAAAGTCACACTGAGAAAGGGCACAAGTCCAGGAAAAACCTGTGGGTAAGGAATGCTTTGCAACAGATGGACACATACTGTGACCGGGCAAGAAGGAGAAAAGCACAAATAGAAACCAGAGATTGAACTGTTTGATTTGGGCTTAACTCTGAGCCCTCCTCACTCACCTGCATGTAAGGGATGGCCCGGACCCCTCCCACGTTCCTCAGCTGGGGGAGATTCTGCAGCAGCCGCTCCAGCAGCATCAGCCGGACCATGTGCAGCCTGGGGATTCAGAGCCAGCAGTCAGACACAGCACAGAACACACCACAGCCAGCAGGGTCTCCAATCTGCCCCAGAAACCCCCAGCCACCAAATCCTCCCAGGGAGGAGAGGACTTGCTCTGACTTCATGGGGGAGCAATGCCAAGGATGCAGAGCGCCTCTGACAATGGAGCCACACTGCCCAGGCCTGGCCACCTGGGCATTACAACTGTACGGGAACATCCTGCAAATCAGCTCCACACTGCCCTGGAGCAGGACTGAGCACCTGCTCCCACAGATTAAAAACTGCCCGTGCTCCCAAAGGACACTTGCATATGCTTTTGTCCTAACACTGAATTTCACAGGCTCCCAAGATTTTAGTGATTCCGTGTTAACTAGACCCATGCAGCACTTTTTCATCACTTCCTAGAGGCAGCAGTTTTGTGGGACACACACTGGGTGTGTTTATCACACCACATGATGATTGCACAGAGGGTGCACTGAGTAGGCTCCCCGGGGAATGGGCACAGCCCCGGGGCTGCCAGAGCTCCAGGAGCGTTTGGACAACGTTGGGGTGAAGAGGGTGAGATTGTTGGGATTGGCAGAGCCAGGGGTTGGACTGGATGATATTTGTGGGTCCCTTCCACCTCAGGACATTCCATGTTTTTGCAGTGGCAGTTTGCTCTAGTCTGTTTCTGACTTTCCACTTTGGTTACCCAGCAGTCACAAGTGATGCTCCTGGAACTGCAGCCCCACAGCCCCCTCCTCTGCAAACATCCCCCAGAGCACAGCTCTTCTTCCTCAAGAGGAAACAAAGCCTCTTGCCTGTTGCTGGTGTGGACGTCCCCCTCTGCCTCCCCTTCCCCCTCGGAGCCCTCTCCCTCCTGCTGGCCCGTGGTGGTGCTGATGGCTCCTGTGCTGGAGCTGACGCTGCCCGGCCCCGCCGGGTGGCCCTCGGCCGTGGTGTCCCCGTAGGCGCTGCTCCGGCCAGACACTGGCAAGGAAAACAGGGAAACACAACATCAGCAACCCAACGAGCACCTTCCCTGCTCCGTATCCACCAGCACAGCTGAGCTGCACTTTGCAATCAATCGTGGTTCAAGGGAGATGCTGGCTTTGGTTCTCTTATTAAAGCCTAAAGAGAGGCTGGGAATGCATTTGTAGAAATATTTTCTTTGCCACCCTCATCTTTGTGGCCCAAACTGAACTGGTCCCACAGCAGTAATTCAAACTCAGTCAGACAGTGCTTGGATGGGCAGTGCAGACAATCAGACAATTTTTAATAGGAGGCTGTGATTATTTTTCCTGGGTATCAGTCCCAAACTAAAAAGAGAGGAATGAATCCTATCTCATCCAAACTTAACCGGCAGCATAGTGAATTGTCTCAGTCTTGCTCTAGGCATTCTGAGAGGCAAAGGCTCTGGGGAGACCTTGCTGTGGCCTCCCATACCTTACCTTATAGAGTACTGGGTTCTTATGAATAGGAGGGAGAGGGACTTTTTATATGGGGAGAGAGTGACAGGACCGGGGGCAGTGACTTTAAGCTGAGCAAGGGCAGAATTAGATGGGATATTAGGAGGAAATTCTTTACTCAGAGGGTGATGAAGCCCTGGCACAGGTTGTCCAGAGAAGCTGTGACTGCCCCATCCCTGGAAGTGTCCAAGGCCAGGTTTGACAGGGCTTGGAGCAACCCTGAGATGGTGGAAGGTGTCCCTGCCTTGGGGTTGGTATAGGATGATCAGTAAGGTCCCTTCCCAGCCAAACCATTCTGGGCTTCGATGATTCTGTTATTACAGCCCAGCAAAATCTGCTGCAGATTCTGCACTTCCAGAGAACCACAAAAGGCAGACAACATTCCATCTGTGGGCACTGGGGCAGAACCCACGAAATGATGGATGGCAGCAGCCACTGGGAACTGAGATTCCCTCAGTGCCAGGGGTCACCCGCATGAGCCCATGGTGGGCAAGGCTGTGGCAGCAAGGGTGCAGCAGGGAGGGAGCAAGGAGGGAGCAGAGCTGCAGCAGGGGCGCAGCAGGGGCGCAGCAGGGGCGCAGCAGGGACGCAGCAGGGCTCACTCACCGCTGTGCTCCCCGGCCACCGAGTCCACGGCGCTGCCGCCGCTCTCCGAGCCCACGCTGCCGCCGTGCTCCGCGGGCGACGTCCGCAGCGTGGAGCCGTCCGTGGCCGCCGTGCTGCCCTCGTCGTCGGAGGCTGGAGCTAAGAGAATAAAGAGAGCTGTTACAAGTAAAAACACTGCCTGGGAACAACTGCAAACGACGCTCGCGCTACCAGGGAAAGGCTGCAGGGACAGGGCGTGGGGCTTGGGGCCAGCTCCAAATGGAAAGGGAGCTTTGGGGGTGACCAGCAGGACAGTTAAAGCAGTGGAGGGGAGATATCCCGAGAGGAAAGCTTCTCTATCAAACACACAGGCATGCACAGTTATTTAAAGAGCAATGTCTGGTTGTTTATAAATGCAAAGGAAATACAGCACATGCTTTGTTTTGTCTGCTTTAGTTTGAAGAGAGGAAATAACTTCCTCAGAAGTCTACAGTGAGAGTCAATCAAAGCAGGAAAAAGCTGTAAGTACACTCTCAAAAATACAAGAAGCCAATAGTAATCACTGGCTCTTCCAAACCATATTTGCAAACCAATCTTAAGGCATTACTTAGGTCAAAATCTGAAAAAGAAGATGCCTTGCAGTGAACAGTTACCTGATGCTGTTGTGTCTGAGAGCGTTCCAGCGTCGAGAGAGGAGGAGCTGGGAGCTTGGCCGGACAGTCCTAAGCTCTGCAGTCCCAGGGCACTGCTGCTGCTCCCTGCAAGCAGAGAACTAGCTGTGAGCATCTTCCATTTGAGAGAATGAAGTTAACTCAGGCATTTTTTTGTACCTTTCATAGTTCTGCTATCATGCATTCACTGGTGATGACACCAAGAGTTTTGCCTCATTTCTTTCCCAGTTTTCATCCCCTTTTTGCCTGCCAAGAGTGCCCACATCTGACCTTGCTGATCTTGTTGCAGGCTCAGGGCAATAGCCAACTCCACCATTGTCTCGTCATCTGCATCTGGAGGGATATCCAGCATTGGAGGGAAGCCCTCTGCTCCAGCCAGGAGAGCCTCCAGAGGAGAAGGATTTCCATTGTTCACATTCTCAGAAGTCTCCAGAACCATGGATTCAGACTGTGGAGGGGAAACACAGTGAGATCTTTCCCCAGACCACCACCAGCAAGGGATCACTACAAACAGGTTCATAAGAACTAAATTAACTCAAGTCCTGGCACACTTCAAAGGCTCCAGGGAGAAGCTCTGGACTCACCACCATCTCAAAGTCCCCGTGATCCACCTCGCTCTGCTCCTGGCTCTCCTGTCGGATGTGCTCTCCATTTGCTATCCCAGAGCTCTGCAGCTTGTCTTCTGCATCATCATCATCATCATCATCCTTATCTCCTGAGTGGCAAAGCAGGAGTTGATAAATGCACAGCTCCTCATCCCATCCCAAACATAGTAGTTAATGCTGGGAAAAAACCCAAGCTACCCTCAGTTACCAAGAGACTCCCTGACACACCATTTGTTTCAATACTGAAAAACCTCTCTTGGATGGAACTCTGATAATTTTCATCTGCACAAGTCTTTAATGTGCACTGATTTATTAGAACCTGAAAACATGCATAGAAATACTAACTCTAGATTACTGCTCTCTAGATAAAATGATCAGATTTTCCTGTCACTGAAAGGGGAGTATCTCAGAGAGATCTCTTTTGTGAATCCCAAAATATCAATGAAAAGGTGAGAGTTTATTAAACAAAAAGGGGTTTAAGAGAGCAAAAGAAAGGAAAGAAGCTGATTTTAGTATTTTTTAGTCTCGGTTTATAACAAGACCACTTTATTTTCTTGTCCTTTCTGAGCAGTCAAGAGGCCATGCTGGCGTACCCATGGGGGTGTTGCTGCGGGGGGACGATGGCAGGGTCACGTGGCGCCGCTTGTTCCGGGGTCTCAGCACCCTGATCAAAGCTTGCTTGCAGGAAAAGCTTACTGCTGGGTCCTGCAGGGTGAACAGTCCATCATTACACTCATTAACCTCCAAGTCCTTTTTCACAGCATTTGGAAAGATGATAAAAATACACTTGTGACTCTTGTCAGTCATGGTTCATGTAGGACACGAGTCAACTCCCACAAAGCAACACACTTGTAATTCCACACGCAGCACGTGACAAACATTACTAGAACACAAGGAGAGAGGGAGAATCCTCCTTCATTCACTTCTGGCTGGGTGTTTTTGGCAGTATTTTGTGTCTGTACTTTGTATTCGCCCACATTCAATTTTTTTCTCATTACAGAATCATGGAAACATTTAGGTTGAAAAAGCCCTCTGAGATCAAGCCCAACCATAAACCCAACACCGCCAATCCCCCTAACCCATGTCCCTAAGTGCCACATCTACACCTTTAAATCCCTCCAGGGGTGGGGACTCAACCACTGCTCTGGGCAGCCTGTGGCAGGCTGGAACACCCTTCCACAAAGAAATTTTTCCAGATGTCCAATCTAAACCTCCCCTGGTGCAATTAGAGGCTGAGGCAGGGCAGAGCAAGGTGACATACTGGGCAAAGTAACATCTGCATGTAGATCTTGGATGCAGTATGGATACAGTCCAGCTCACACGTGCAGTATCCATGGATAATATCCACCAAAGCATTGACTGTGGCTTCAACGTGAGTGAGACCTAGCAGGAATAAAAGCAGGACTGAAATCAGCTCTCTGTATTTCAGTACAGAATGAGGCACTGCAGGAAGCATCTTTTGTTTGCAGACTTCAAGGCACAGTGTTAACAGCACAAATATATTGATTTTCAATCCAGACTGAGCCAGTCTTGTCTGTCTGATGGAATATTGTGAACTCATTACACCAGCACCACTGAATATCCTCTAACCCCACCCACGAAGACAAATGTGGGTAAATCAATCATCAGTCCCTTCTTCCTGGCACAATACACATGCCCCTGAACAAAAGCTTTGAAGCAGAATCTGCAGCTCCACATCACAAAGCCCTCAGTGCAGCACTAGCATTGAAAAGTCATGTTATCTGCTCACAAACTTAAAACAGGCCCCTCCAGAAGCCACAGGCTAGCCAATAGTAAAGGAAGAGCTCTCCCACCTGGCAGGCAGGCAGGGGCCAGGAAGGCGTTTTTGGGTTTTGATGCATGGAGCTTCCAGAAGTGGTTCACCAGCTGGGTAATGAAGGTGCAGCCCTCTCCTTCCGTGTGTTTCTGGGCCTCCTGCCCTTCTTCACTCTCTGCACAGATTAAAAAACACCTCTCAGAAATGTGCAGGGGAAAACCTTAATGAGGGTAACACCAAGTTTATTTGAAATGGCTTTTTTCAGAGGCTTTGATGTTCTCATCAGCAGGATATCACACACCTACCAAATGTGTCAAAACCAGTCTCTGCCACTCCAAACCTGACACCCAGCACAGCTTCAATTATCACAACAGAAACTTAGAGAAAATTACAGACTTATCTACCTGTTTCCAGCTGTGGCAGCCTGGATTCTGTGTAGTGGACCAGATTGTTGGGTCTCATAATAGCAATGGATCGAGCAGTGATGACCAGCCTCTGGAATACCTCGGGATCAAGGTCCTTTCCTTCTTTGGTTGAGGAAGTCAAATACTGAATGGCTTTGCTTAGCAGTGCTTGATCCTGTAGAGCGAGACATAACACAGGCAAAGAAAAACAACTGACTGCAGCACAAGAAAGCAGCTGAAGCACAATCACAGGACAGATCCTGGGGAAACCTGGCACCTATTGTCTAAAGAAGGGCAAGCAATGCTAACAGGTCACAGCATCACACAGCTCTGGTGAAACAGAAAAGCCAGCAGGGCAGGCAGCAGGAGCTAAAGGGAGAGGGGACAGGAGGTTTGTGCTGCATGGAGGAAGGGCTCTCTAGGGCTCTTCTGCACCTCAGCCATGACCTGGCAGGTTCCAGGAGCCCCCAAATCCATGCCCTGGGCAGTACCTTGTGGTTGTGGTAGGCTGAACGGCTGGTGTGCAAGCTGGCCAGGAGGCTCTTGGTCTGCTGCTGCACGCTGGAAGGGGCTGGCATGGACAGCAGCACAGTAGCCAGTTCCTGAGCTGCAATCTTATTCTTCTCCTAAGAACAGACAAACCCCATTATTCAGTATATTTACCATCACTCAGTGTACCTGCAGCTCCCCTCCCTCAACACCCTTTTGATAGCCTCCCTCCATTTACTATTTGACATTTAGGGAACACTTCACATGTCTACACGAGAAAAGTCCCTTTGAGATTTATGGGCTCCTACCCTGCTGTTTCTGTAAACGAGGTCACTCCTCAGCACAAAAAGCCCACCAGCGCTAAATGCAAATGCCAATTGTCATTCTAAACTAGTTTCAAACGCTTTTGGCTAAGGCAACTTTCAGATCAGTGCTCTGAGCAAAAGGGATGCGGCTCTGCTCCTATCAGGCCCCCGGGGCTGCAGGAGGTAGTGCTGAGCTCGCCCCTCCTCCCCAGCTCCAAAGCTCAGGAATGTATTCAGAAAGTTACTTGCCTTCTCGTTGACTGGTCCCACTGCAAAGCAGCTTTCCAGCGCTTCTAAAGAACTCACTACTAGCCTGGAGGGAGAGAGGAAAGCAGGCTTGAGTACAGCAACCCTTCTCTCTCCTTAGCACTTTGCTTTATGCGGGCTACAGTCATGAGTAGCTCAGAGACAGCTAACGAATGCCAAGTACAAAATCAAAGCATGATAAAACCTGCCACAGGCACCATGCATATCATTTCATTGTGTTACAGACCAGAGTTAAACCTGGCTCGCGCTCACAGACAAACTTAGGACTGCTTTAATAATCCACAGCTGAAAGACAGGGGCTTTTCTCTCCCAAAGAGGATAAAACATTTCCTTACGCAGCCTGCAGCAGGGATAACTTGGATTGTCTTGACAGTCCCAATTCACCATGGCCCCCAGACGTACAGATGACTGCAGATCAAGGCTGGCTATGACACATGGGAAAAAGCGGAACCGACTTTGCTAAGGGAGCAACGTTCTACTCGCTTGCTATTTTCACACAGGTTGCTCTTTCCAATTTGGACTTTCAGCACAAAATATTCCAGAGAAAAATTAACTCAGAGCACTGGGTGTGACCCCAAGCGAGGGATGCTGAGGAATCAGTGAGCAGGCTGGGAAAACACTTGTCCCGAGGGAAAACCTGATTTACAAGTGGCAGCAAAGTCCCTGTAGCAGCACACAGTTCAGGTAGAACTACCTGAAATGCCATCTGACACACCAGAAGGAGCAGGAAGATACAGGAAAAAGCAGGGAAGAGAGAGCATTAAGGGGGAAAATAGCAGTGTAGGATTGGAAGGTAGAAGGAACAATTGTCTGGTCTGGTGGTGATAAATAACATCTCCCTCCCCACAGCCACCCTCATACAGCTTGGAGGGAACAGAAGTGGGATAAGAAGGCACAAGGAAGGAACAAAGCAGAGAGGAGTCTGTCAAATAAGCAAAGTTATGCCGTGTAAAGCAAAAATCTGCAAACCACCTCATCTTTTGCTAAACCATCTGCCATGCAATGACCAGAATGTAAAGAAGCAAATGTCACTTGGAAAACAAAAAGAATCCCAGTCACCAAAAGCCACACCATGTGTTCTGTCTCTGACACACACGCATTCGTGCAGAGAAAAGGATGCCATACTAACCGGTCCAGGATGGTTAGGGACTCAGTGTCAGAACTTTGGGGGAGCAAAGAAAAAGGAAAAAAAAAAAAAATGTGTAAAGCTCACAGAAAAACTCCCTAGAACACAATCTAAGCAAAAGGCAAATTAAATGGGGAAATCAGGAAGCCAGGGGAGTGTCAGTCTAAGCAGGGTCTCTCTACCTGGGCAGCACACAACGGTCTGGAGCAAAACAAAGACAGAGATGAGCCAAGTCACCTCACACAGAGAAGCCAAGCAGCACTTAAAGCACCACCTAAAGCACCACCCAGGCTTAAATTCGAGTGCAGACACCACACTTGAATAGAAAAGCTGCCTCCTGCCTGCCATCAGCTGTTCCTACTCCAGAGGCCCTTCAGAAGGTAACACCAAATAGGGAGAATATTTTTTTTATATCTGAATTTTTAGAATATAATCCCACTGCTCTGAAAAACCAGAGAGTATGTCTGTGCTGAGAGGGACATCTTGTGGGGATGTCATGGCAGAGGAGGGAAGGAAAGGGAAAATAAACACAGGAAAAAATCCCATGGACTATTAGACAAAATATTAAAGGATGGCTGAACAGGTCCTTCAACTGGGCCTAAGTGGCACTTCAAGTCCTGAGCCTCCACCTGAGAATTTCAGTCAGACAAACTTAACCACCACTTCCTTACAGCTGAGCAGTGATTGTTGCCTCTGAAATGCTCATTTTTCAGCAGTACCACTTCCTCTTTGAGCTGTTTCCCTCCTGTCCTTGCTGCTTTTACAACCCTTATGATACAGACTGTATGAGTTCAAAGGAAAACAGAGCATGGACTTAAGAAAGAACACAGGTTCTTAAACAAAACTACATTTATGTCCAAGTCACCCTTGAGGTTTGGCTCTCAGCATGGATATGGGGGTTGAAAACCCAACACCTTCCCCAGCACAACAGCTCAGCCTGAGGCACAAGGCAAGTTGGTGGGAGCCACAAGCCTAAAGCAGGGTCACACACAAAGCCCGCCTCAAAACTGAGCTTAACTTCAGAGAGGCCTGACCTTTGTGAGCTCCAGAGACCAAAAAAGGGCCAACTTGAAATGAAAGAATGTACCACAGCAGCAGAAATTGCTTTGAACTCCTTGAGACTGCTGAAAAATGAACTAGGCAGCACAAGCAAGCACACAGCTCTACCCATCTACTGCACCAGATCAACCAAGAGCCACCACAAACCCCCCTACCAAGATAATCAAACCCAGATTTCAGTTGTTGCTGTGTAAGGCAGTGAGAACAACTCATGAATTCCCTCCAGTTCTCCAAGTCAGGAAAAGCACATGAGTACACCCAAGTGCCTGCCACAACAACCCATTTCCAAGGAGAAACAAGGGAAAGACTGGAAATACCTCTCCAGGACAGTCCCACTGGCAGCAGCAGGGGCAGCAGACTCGGTGTCCCCAGTGCCATTCCCTTGGTTGAGGTTTGGGGGACAAACGTTGCTCACAGAAGCAGATGGGAAGTCCTCGGGGGGCTCGTCAGGCCAGCCAAACTGCTCTTTGGTTTTGCCATAAATTTTAATGGAATCCATCATGGTGACTCCAGCAGGATCCACAGAAGCCCCAACTGTAGCGATGAGAGAAATTTCTTAAAAACTGAGAAAACTGTAGCTTTTGGATACAAACCAGCCTCGTTTCACAGGACCAGGACAGCAACTACATTGTCATTAATACACAGCCACTGACAGTGCCATCTCCTTTGCAAGGCCACTTTCCTTCTCTTGCCTCAGTGCAAAATCATTGAGCTGGACTACTGAAAGCTCACTCACAGCAGCAAGAAACTGGGCCATCAATAAAGTTATGAAACGTTCAGGGTTTCCCCCTCAGACTGTTTTTGCAGTCAGGGCAAATGAATGGATTGTGGCAACTCCCTGCTGTGAGGCGAAGCAGCTTCACCCCACCCAAACCAACCCATCAGCTGGTCAGAGCAAGCAGTGCACAGAGCCTTACTGAAGATGGTGAGCTTCTTGTCAGCCTGCAGGGCCTCCTCGCGGGTGAAGGGGAAGTCAAACCAGCGGGCCCGGGTCATGTTGAGCTGCATGGTGCGGCCGAAGATCTCCAGGTAGGAGGGAGCGCGCTCGATGGCCTGCGTGCCGATCTGGATCCGCATGCCTGTCATCACCATGGTGCTGTTGTTGTTGGTCACCTCGATGGTGAAACCCCCGGGCTGCAGAGAACAAACCACAGCTCAAAGGATCTGCATGCCCATCATCACCATGGTGCTGTTGCTGTTGGTCACCTCGATGGTGAAACCCCGGGGCTGCAGAAAACAAACCACAGCTCAAAGGATCTGCATGCCCATCATCACCATTGTACTGTTGTTGTTGGTCACCTCGATGGTGAAACCCCCGGGCTGCAGAAAACAAACCACAGCTCAAAACTCCCTCTGAAGGCAAGGACTCTGTACAGAGGTGCCTCCACTGTTTACTGAATTAGAGTATTTGTGCAGGGTCATTTGAACAAAGCAGTCTCCTTAAGGCAAGGCATGGTATCAACATGAACAGTAATGTCACCCAGAAGCCCAGCAGAGTCCCCAGACTGCCCCACTCACCTTTGTGTTGGCCACATACATGCCCGTGGAGTTGAGCCGGTGCTTGATCTGCTGGGCATTGTAGACCTGCAGCAGGTCATTGCCCCCGAACTCCACGTCTGTCAGCTGCTGGTTGTGCTCAAAGAAGTCAATGGGGAAGTTCACCTGGCTGGATGTGCGAGTTGCTAGAAGGGGAAAGAGATCCTTATGACAAAAGACATTCTAAACAGGCAAAGTTGTAGTAAAAAACCTGCAGAAACAACTCGCGTCCTTTGGAAAGTATTTCTATATACATCTGTTGGATTTTTTACTACTCAAACTTAGGAAGAAGAAGGTGAAAAAGAAGGACTCGTCTCTGTCTAAAAACTTCTATCTTCTTTTATATATATTACCGTATTTTAAAACTTTAAACTCCGAGTTTTCTACTATGTGATATTATACACTTTTATTTAAATTATGCACTAATAATCTTAGTTTTATTATTTAATTTTGGAAGCCTTCTCTACAGCTTCAGGTCAAATGCGGTGTTCTCTTGAGGGTCAGTGCCTACCAGCACAGAAAGCATAAAATTCTCAGTAACCAGGGTTCCAACATTCATCTGTGGAAATATTTTATCCACTTAGCCAGTACTTAGGTAATTGTCAGAATGACTGTTGTAAGTATTTAGATGATGCATATCAATCTTTACATCTCCATTAGTGTGCTGGATTGCAAGATAAGTGTGTATTCTCTTTGCCATCTGTTAGAGGTGGGGCAGTTATCTTCTGTTCATTGGGCAGTTTTCTTTCTCTCTTCCACAAGCCAATCCTCCCTCGAGGAGATAGCTTCTGTTATTAATTATTAATTATCTTTTGTTCATGGGTCATTGAGTGTCACTGCCTGGCTGATAAAATTCCATCATCCCAGTGGGAGATGCTCTGCCCAGGGGGAGGAGCCAAGCATTCCTACCTGGATCCAATCTAAGATTTTGGGACACCACAGCAGCCTTTTCCCACTGTATTCGCAGAGCAGCAGCTCTTTCCCACTGCATTCCCAGAGGAGCAGCTTTCTTCTCCACTGCATTCCCAGAGGAGCAGCTTTCTTCTCCACTGCATTCCCAGAGGAAGCCCAGGCCCATCTCCCCCAGCCCTGGAGCTCCAGAGGAAAATTCCCCCCTTGTGCAGGATCCTGCTCCAGCAGAAGCACAGCTGGCACTGCAGGAGGGCTGAGCCCCCCTGGGATGGGACTGTGCCACCTCCCTGACTGTGTCAGTGTTGTTTTGTATTACTGCATTGTTTATTTTATTTAAAAAAAATTCTTCCCAAATAAAGAACTGTTATTCCTGCTTCCATATATTTGCCTGAGAGCCCCTTAATTTCAAAATTATACCAATTCAGAGGGAGGGGGTTTACACTGCCCATTTGAGGGGAGGCTCCTGCCTTCCTTAGCAGACACCTGTCTTTTCATAACAAGACAGATTTTGGCACCTTGATCCTTTTCTACGAACAGAAGATAACTGCCACACCTCTAACAGATGGCAAACAGAACACACACTTATCTTGCACCCCAGGACCATGAGTCACAAAGGCCACGGGAGGAGCCCTTACTGATGGCGGCTGCCTTGCGCTTGCGCACGGGTTTCATGATGCTGATGACGCTGCTGGGCTGCAGAGAGGGCTGCAGCCAGTAGGATGTGTTCTCCACGTTGGCCATGTAGATCCTCAGGCTGCCATCCTCACACAGCAGGATCATGGTGGTCCTCTGCTGCTCGTTGCAGGCCGTGTGACGGATGGCCACCATGTCCTGGATCTGCAAGGCAAGGCAAGGGCTTGGTAACTCTTGACTGGAGAAATAAACTCTTTGTATTAGAAAGGCTGCCAAGACTCTGGAAATCTGGTTGATAGAAGAACAAGAAACCAAATTTTAAGTGTCAAAAATACAGGGAACCCTGACTAACCTTTGCTTTGGCTGGCAAGGTCTTAATCTCCTGAATGAGGAAGGTGTCTGGCTTCACCATCACCACCAGTGGGACACCCGTGGTCTGCTGGACACAGCACACCAGGCCAGGGTGGTTCATCACCTCAGACCACTGACACAGGGCTGGAGAAGTCTTACTGCCACCATTGGAACTGCAAAGGACAAAGGGAACAATGACATTTGTTTAAGGAGCAGCACAAGCAAAACCACACAAATTTCACTGCGCTCAAATCAGTTAAAGCTTTGTCCTGAGCAGGGAATCAAGCACTGCATCGATGACAAGTGAGAAACCTGAAACCATCACCACAGTGGGCAGAAACCACGAGTACCCCTGTCTTCAGCCCTGATCCTTACCCTGCAAACTTGAAGAAAAACTGGCTTAGTGTTGCATTTTTGCCCCAAATCAAGGAGGCAATTTATAAATGGCTTTCAGCGATGATTTCATCTGAATGGATGAACAATTCCATATTTCAACACATCTAGCAGCAACAAGCAAAGGCTACTGCAGGAGAATCAGTGTCTGCTCACTGGAAAAAGTGGAAACAGAACTGCAAAAAGATTAAGGCAAACTCAGCTGGAGTTCAGGAGCTCTTGGAACCTGACCCTCCTTCAGAGCCCACTAGTGACAGTGCCTTTGTGTCAGGCCAGTGAAGAGTCTGTGGCCTGAGTGCCCAGCCCCTGCACTGTGTATCAGAAAGCAAAATAGAACTGTCTTTTTCTTGCCACATTCATAGAGTAAGAGATTGGTTTCTCTCAAGGGAGTCTGAAAATCAGCCTTAACATGCACAATGCACAAGGTCCACTGCAGCAGTGGTGCTGAAAGGAAACAAAGACTTCCTTCCCGGCCGCCTCGGCGAGGGCGGATAATCCCATCGGTTCCAGCGGCTGCACCTCGAGCAGCTCACTCTGTGCAGCTCCACTGCTCTGCACACACCTTTCTGCTCTGAAATCCTGCTGGGAGGACAAAATGCATGTGTGGCTCACTGCTGAAACAGCCAGTTTTGGTTTCTAATCATTCTGCAACTGGGATATCATGGAATTCCTGAGCTGGAAGCGACCCACAAGGATCACCCAAGTCCATTAGGACAGAAGAACCATGAAAAGTAGCAAGAAATCATCGGCCAACAGGGAATCTTCACCGCACTGCTTGGCCATTCAGAGCAGGGATGCTTAATAATACACTGTATTTATTAAAGAAAGAAAGAAATAAAAATGCAGGGAGTGTTCCCCAGGATCCTCACCTCTTGATGTTAATTGGGAAGAGCCGCTGCACTTCCAGGCTGGCTCGGCTGATGGTGGCTGCGAAGGATTTGCCTTGGCAGTAGCTGAAGAACAACATCTGCAGCACGTGGGAGTAATAGACTGACACCCCCCCTCCTGCCACCTGGCCATTGCTGTCCTGGGGGATCCAGAGAAATGCCAACATTTAACACAGACACAAATATCCCCAAACACTCTGTCAAGCTTTTAAATTTACGATGGAATTATTCCCAAAGCCGCCCCTCCTCCCCAGCAGTAAGAGAACAGAGCCCTAAATGACAATTTTCTAAGCTGAACTCCTGGGTGAACTCATCCATCAGACACTTCAAAGGCTCTGGGAGGGGATGCTGAGCCTGCACACCCGGAGGCTGTAGGTAACACCCTCAGCGCTGTGTGACAGTGTCACATGGAGTATCCCTTGGATGCCCAGCTCATAAAAGACCTTCCTGAAAGCCTCCTTCCCATCTATTCCTGTTTTGAAGCAGCTAGGGTAAAAACACTAGAGAGATTTTAAAGGTCATCCTCAAGAGAAGAAACAAAGCCTGATTGCAGCTCTCCAGCCCCAGCCATGGTGATTTATCCCTTCTGCTCCGGCACCTTTGGAGTGCCTTGCTCTGAGAACAGCACTGCTCTGAAGGCATCTCCCCGCTGAGAAATCCTGCTGGGCATGACTTCAGAGCCAGCCATGGAAAACATGCTCCATTTTCTAGATGAAAGGATCAAGGGGTTTAATTTTCACCCCCACCTCCTTTTACTGTAAGGATATTTCTCTCTTTAGAGGAATGAGAAAGCTCCTTGATCTAGATCAGGGGGCTTGAAAGGAGAAGGGAAAAAAAAAAGAAACTTCTGCCTTCAAACAGAAGATGCAAAAAAAAGAGAGAAAGGGAAGTCAGCAGCACCTTCAGGTCCTCGTGGTTGACTTCAAGCACATTGGTGACATAGAAGGGCCCGTGCTGGGCACTGCTGGCCTCCTCCATGAGCTGTGTGTAGATGTAGCCAGCAGAGGACATGATCACAATGATGTTCTTCCCCTCCTCGTTGAACAGGAAAGTGACATCCCTGATTTTGGAACTCGGTAGGAGGAAGTAGAAAGTTGGACTCAAGGCATCTACTGAGAGGTCATAAATCTGTGGGAAGAACCAAAGAAATAATTAACTACAATGAGTATCAAGGTAGAATTAACTGCTATGATACAGAACAGTGCAAATGAACAAGGGCTGAGATGAGGGAATCCCCATGAGGTGTTACAGTTTGGGGCTTTTTTTATCTTTGAGTTCTTTGGGTTTGCTTTTCCTTGCAAGAACAGCCCAAACATCTCAAATTTATATTTCCAATTAATTTCTAAGAATATTACCACATTCTCCCACATGCAACTCCCTGAGTATCCAGACTCTGATGTCTGCCAGAAGCTCTATCATCAACAGCTCATGGCCAGACATACCTTCACAAAGTCTGCAGTGACAATGGCCAGCTCTGTTTGAGATCCTGGCAGCCACACGGCTTTGATGATGAAATTCCCAGTGGCCAGTTGGGGATGAAGCACCAAATGATCAGAGACTGATCCAGAGCTGCTGAATGTTAACACATGGCAATCCTGGAGTAATGGAGAAAATTGGTTAAGTATTAAAATAAAGTGTTTACAAATATTTGAAGCCAAGAATGGAGTTAAAAGTCAGCATTTCTCTTACAGCAAATAATGATTCAGAGAATCTAAATCTCAATTTCCTGCACTGAAGATAAATGACATGAAGGTTTGAAAAGAAAAACACTACAGAGAATGCAGCTTTTTCTCAGCTAAATAACACATCTGTAAATTCTGCACAGGGAAAGTTGAATCTAAATTTGGGGGAATACAAAAAAGAGGAATCCTTGCCAAAGAACACTAATTGTTACAGACTAGTTTTAACACACTAAGTTTGATATGACTAAACCTTGACTCTTGTCTTAAAACAAAATAACAAAATCAGCCTAAATACAATAAGAAATACTATTTCAAAGCACTGTCTCATTAATCATATTGTTCATACAGGGTCTGCTTTTTATACCTTATCTATCTAGTAGGAAAGTGAATCAGGAGCTGAATTAGTGACAGAACTTTGGAGGCAGCTCCGTGCTAACTCCTCAGAGCAAACAGTGCTGCTCCAGCTGGCTTTCAGCTGATGTTTGCAGCTCCCTGGAAAAGGCTTTGGCAGGCACTTACCTTCAGCCCACACACAGCCAGGTAGTCCTCCTTGCAGGGATTCCCAGTCAGGCTCAGCACAGTGAACGGGACGGGCGCCGATGCCAGGCGGGTGAGGGTCAGCTTCCTTTTGCTGGAGTCGGCTTGTTTCAGCAGGGCTGAGAGCTGGAGCACTGTGATCTGCACCACAGCACGAGCTCAGTTATCTGACTGTAACTGAGGGCAGTCAGGCACTTCAATTCCAGATCCCAGTTACAGAACCAGAACCACAGATTGAACTTGGTTATCTGACTGTACTTGAGGGCAGTCAGGCACTTCAATTCCAGATCCCAGTTACAGAAACAGAACCACAAACTGAACTTGGTTATCTGACTGTAACTGAGGGCAGTCAGGCACTTCAATTCCAGATCCCACAGTTACAGAAACAGAACCACAGATTGAACTTGGTTATCTGACTGTAACTGAGGGCAGTCAGGCACTTCAATTCCAGATCCCAGTTACAAAAGCAGAACCACAGATTTAACTTGGTTATCTGACTGTACCTGAGGGCAGTCAGGCACTTCAATTCCAGATCCCAGTTACAAAAGCAGAACCACAGATTGAACTTGGTTATCTGACTGTAACTGAGGGCAGTCAGGCATTTCAATTCCAGATCCCAGTTACAGAAACAGAACCACAGATTGAACTTGGTTATCTGACTGTAACTGAGGGCAGTCAGGCATTTCAATTCCAGATCCCACAGTTACAGAACCAGAACTACAGACTGAACTTGGTCATTCAACTCTGCAACTGAGGGGAATCAGGCATTTCACTTCCAGATCCCACAGTTATTCAGTTGATTCTGAATCAGAATCATCAAGGCTGGAAGGGATCCATGAGATCACCGAGTCCAACCATCACCCCAGAACCACCATAATCACCCCTAACTACATCCCCAAGTGCCATGTCCAGACACTTCTTGAACACCTCCAGAGTTGGTGACTCTATCACTTCTCTGGGTGACTTATTCCAATGTCTGGGCAACTTATTCCAAAGTCTGACTACTCCTGCAGACAAATTTTTGCTTATATTAACCTCCCTTAGTGCACCTTAAGGCCATTTCCTCTTGTCATTTCTCTGAGTCATGGACCACCCGACTCCAAGATCCTCTCAGGTGGCTGCAGTGATGTGGGTGATGGCAGTGAGTTGTTCTCACTGCTCCTGCTGCAGAACTTTTCTTCCTAACAGTTTTTCCTACAAGAGGTTCCCCATAGCTACGCAAAACTTCACACCAGATATCAAGACAGGCAGAACAAACCTTAGTCCTGCCTGTTCCTCGGCACTGTTCCCTCTCCCTGGGAACCCAGTGCATCCAGCACTGTGCCATTTCCCTGGGAACCCAGTGCATCCAGCACTGTGCCATTTCCCTGGGAATCCAGTGCATCCAGCACTGTTCCACTTCCCTGGGAATCCAGTGCATCCAGCACTGTTCCACTTCACTTGGAAACCCCAGGATGCTGCACAGCTCCCCTTCCCTCGGGAGCCCAGGGCTCCAGCACAGTTCCCTTTCCCTGGAAGCCCAGGGCTCCAGCAGAGTTCCCTTTCCCTGGAAGCCCAGGGCTCCAGCACAGTTCCCTTTCCCTGGGAGCCCAGGGCTCCAGCACAGTTCCCTTTCCCTGGGAGCCCAGGGCTCCAGCACAGTTCCCTTTCCCTGGGAGCCCAGGGCTCCAGCACAGTTCCCCTCCCTCGGGAGCCCAGGGCTCCAGCACAGTTCCCTTTCCCTGGGAGCACAGGGCTCCAGCACAGTTCCCTTTCCCTGGGAACCCAGGGCTCCAGCACAGTTCCCTTTCCCTGGGAACCCAGGGCTCCAACACAGTTCCCTTTCCCTGGGAACCCAGGGCTCCAACACAGTTTCCCTCCCTCAGGAGCCCAGGGCTCCAGCACAGTTCCCCTCCCTCGGGAGCCCAGGGTTCCAGCACAGTTCCCCTCCCTCGGGAGCCCAGGGCTCCAGCACAGTTCCCTTTCCCTGGGAGCCCAGGGCTCCAGCACAGTTCCCCTCCCTCAGGAGCCCAGGGCTCCAGCACAGTTCCCCTCCCTCGGGAGCCCAGGGCTCCAGCACAGTTCCCTTTCCCTGGGAGCCCAGGGCTCCAGCACAGTTCCCCTCCCTCGGGAGCCCAGGGTTCCAGCACTGTTCCCCTCCCTCGGGAGCAGGGCTCCGTGGGGGCTCACCTTGCCCTTCTCGTGGCTCACAGCCAGGTGCTGGCGGCGGCCGTGGGGCGAGGACAGCACGCACATGGCCACGCGCCGCAGCACGTGCGCGCTGATCAGCTGCCGGATGGTCTGGCCCTGGTCCCCGCTGTAGTTCATGCGCACGTTCTCAAAGGCGCCTTCCTGCGAGCCGAGGGTGGGGACCTGAGCCGGGGGAAGCACCAGAGGGTGTCACTGGAATGTCTCTGTTTAAAAGCCACTCCCCCCATCCACACTGTTCATTCCTTTTGTTCCGTACCATCAACTGATCTGTCATTTCTACTGATTTGTCCAAAGTGTGGAGCTCACTGAGAGCCTGCTGGGCACGGCTGCTGCTCCCCATGGCTGAAGCTTGCTGGAAGTTGACCTGGATGGCATCCATCAGGAAATTCAGCATCTCCAGCACCAAAGGTGCAAAGGAAAAGTTGGCCTACAAGAAACAGATCAGGCAAATGAGAAACAAGAGATGGGAGCTGCACATGAACTGCTTTTTAAAGCCTGACACCCCTTTATGACCCTCTCATCTCAGCTTATAACCAACCCAGCCTGCCCAAGATCCTCATTATAACCCATCTCTGTTTAGAAGCTGACAATTATACCTGGGACTGCAGCTCCTCTCGACAGCCCTCCACGTTTCTGCACAGGCTGCTCTTTTTGGGCTTCTCCTCGTCGGGGCCCTTGCCCTCGCTGATGGTGACCTTGGCCTTCTCAGCCGGGGACGTGCTGGCGTGGCGGATGACGCTCTCGGGCACGCGGGGCTCGCTCTGGAAGGCTGATTCCTTCATGGTAGAGCTCATCCCACTGCTGGGAGTTCTCTTCACCAACGCCTGGGAATGACAGAGTAACGCTAAAACCCCAAACCAGGCTCAAACTGGCTATACTGATGAAGTGAACACAGATTGTAAAAGCAGCAATTCAAGCATAGTTCTAAAGAAATAGCATCCTGCATGTGAGTCTCCACCCAAGGATTAAAAACTTTCCATATTTAAGATATAACTATTTCATTTGCTGCTAGTGGAAAACATGGGAAAAGCTGTTTTTTGCTGTGCAGCAAATTCTGTAAAGGCAGGTAGCATCTCAGGAGTCACTAGGATGCAGATTTACCAATGCTCTTATTTGGTGCAAAAAAATTAATTTCCAGGCAAGCTGTAAATTCTGAGGGTTCATTATAAAGTCAAAGCCTTCAAGTCTTAACACTTCTGAGTACTCAAATCCTGACATAACCTACTGCAGAACAGAAAATTGCAAAGGACTTGAAAATGAAGACATAAAGAATTTACCAGGCAGCTGCCATCCTCTTTGGCTCCACAGTCACAGAAGAAGGATCCGTACTTGGCGTAAGAAATCTCATGATCCTTGTGACAAACTTTAGCACAAACTGTGCAAACACCAACCCCATCAACCATCTTGCAAGTGTGACAGTGGTACCTGCCCAAAATAAGCCAGGTGAGTTTTGACAGGCAGTGCCTTGAGGCTCACAAACTACACTAGTTTCCTTCCCAGTGGCCAGAAATAACACACTGAAACTCTGAACACAAGCTTGAGATTCTTACCAGTGTTGATTCATGAATTCTTTCTGTGTGATGGTGAAGGTACAGAGTTTATTACAGAGAGAATCTTCATCCTATCCAGAAGAAAATCGTTTTAGGAAGGTGTTCTAACTGCAGCTACAGTAAAGTACGTGTACAGAATAAATTCCCCAGACACCAAAGACACATTTTAAGAATAGCAAATTTTAGCAACACTGAGCTAGAAGGCAGCTGGTATCAAACCACATGGAGAGAGGAGATGGTGACACATTGTAGTAACACAAAATGGTTAACAGAAAAAAAATAAATTGTAACAAAAAAATTGATACAAAAAATTAAGGACACATTCTAACAGCTTTTTCTCACTACTCAACAGAAGTTATATTACTAATCTAAGTTGCTTGCTGATACAAAAACTACTAATTTCCAGCCAACCAGCAGGAACAAGCCTATTTTATTCCATTTCTTCATTTTTTAATTTAAAAAAATTTAAATATTTGTTGACATCACAAAGTTAACACATCTATGCGGAAATGACAGATCCTCTCCTCCAGACCTGACATGGGTCGTTCACTCAGTGAACACAAAATCTCAATTGATAAGCCGAGTGATTTGGGAGGTTCAAAGTAAGCCCTCCTGTCCTTTTGCAGCATCCACTGTGCCTGCTGCCTACCGAGTCCTCAGCCTGGGAGTCCTCCTCCTCCACAGCCAGCTCCTCCACCCAGTCCGAGTCCACCTCGATGGCGCGCTCCTCGCCGTCCACGGAGAGGTGGCTGGGGCCCTGCCCGCTGCTCTGGCTCAGGGCGTTGGTGACATCGGCCAGGTAGGACACGATGTGGCACGTGCACTCCAGGATTGTCACGTGCTGGGGAGCAGAAGGCAAGGAAAATCACAGGAGAGTCACCCCCTGGTCAAATGGCTTTAAAATTCCCACCAGGCAACCAAACCAAACCAGGACAGCTGAATTCGTGACTGGGAGTCATTCCTGCAAGGGCAGCACCAGCACAAGTCTTACCTTCCCTTGCATGACGTTGGCATTCATTTTCTCTACCACGTTCTTTTGAGACAGGTATTTCTTGCTGCAACACAGAACACTGGGAATTACTACAGAATGGTTCAGGATGGAAAGGATCCTAAAGCCCATCTCATCCCACCCCCTGCCATGGGCAGGGACACCTTCCACTATCCCAAGCTGGACCAAGCCCCATCCAACCTGGCCTGGAACACTCCTTGGGATGAGGAGTCCAAAATCCCTCACTCCAGCTGACAGTCTTTGAGAAGAATAAACTCAGTCCTGACCAACTGCTTCAAGCATTCAGTTTGCTTTAGATTAACAACAGGGAATGCATAAATGCAGTAATTAAACCACCCAGAGTAACAAAACAAAATATGATTGTTTGGAACAGATGGACATGAATCAGCCTCCCTCAGACACTGTATCCCGAACAACAAACAATAAACTAAGAGAGAAAGAATTATCTGTAAACACAAATTTCTGTCCCCAAAATAAATTTTAAAACCCCACAAATGAAGCATCAACAGTACAGAGTTCACTCTTACCATCTGCCCAGCCAGTCCACAGCAGCACCATGAAGCTGGAGGTGTCCTGCCCCTTGTCCTGCACTGGCCAAAGTTGCCATGACGACCATCAGCTCAGGAAAGCCCGTGCCATCCCCATTGGCCAACATCTCTGTTGCCATTGGTATCAGAGTGCTGAGCAGAACAGTGCACACGCCTTCCCCCACTTGGCTGAGCAAAAAGAGGAGAGTTTCACACAGGTACCACAAAGAACCAGCACAACCCACACAAGATTGCTCTAGAGAACATTTGCAGAGCACACACAAGACAGGACCAAGGCCGTGCTTTACCTGTTCTCCCGAACAATGTAAGTGGTCAGGAGCTGCAGCAGCTGCCTGTTCTCCTGCACCACGTCCAGCTGGTCCGAGTCCTTGGGGGGGGACATGGTCATCCTGGTCAGCCAGGCCTGCAGTCTCACGGGCTCCACACAGGCCAGCTGGGCCAGGGAGCCGCAGAGGCGCAGCAGGCTGGGGTTGGGGCTCTTCTCAGCTGGGGGGAAAGTTACTGTCAGTGACAGATGCTCCAAGGAGCATGTGTGAAAATGGCTTTCCTGGAAAGCGTGAAGCTGTGACCCCACTCCCTCCCACAGATTTTCTTCCAAGCACCTTGCAATCTCAGACAACACAAGAGCAGTGTGAAGTGGAAAAGGCAGGATGGAGGAGATCCTACTGGCACTTACTCAGCTGGAAGAGCTTGGTGAAGAATTTCAGCACCCTGTTACAGAACTTGGCCGAGAGGTTCTCGTTGGCCGTCGCCATCATGATCTGCACCAGCTCTCCACTGTAAAGAGCAGAGAATTAAGTCAGCTTTGTAAAGAGCAGCCCATTCCCCTTCTCCACTGGCTCCACTTCTCTCCACCCTCACGTTTCAGGCTGGCAGGAGTTTGTTAGCACTGCTCAGCAGCCAAACCACAGAAACTGCTTTCAGCCAAACAGCAAACCCAGCTCAGACCAAAACTCATAAATGGGCTCCTCAGTAGCATTTTCAGTGTTCTCTACATATCCAGTCACAAAAGGGCCTGAACTGGCTCCAAAACAGAAGTCAAGATTTTCTTGCCTATCTTTCCCTTCCATGCTAACAGTGCACAGCCACCAGGCTGCTTTCATTCTGAACTGTTCAACAGGTAGAGAGAAAAACAGGGCAATGGTCAGCTTTCTGATAGAGAAAGCCTCTTCTCTTGCTCACCTCATACTCAGAACACTGTGATTGTGCTAGGCTATTTCTATCACAACTGTTCTAGGCTGCTGCCAGCACAATTTATCTTTAGGATTCTAAGGCAGGCCAACCCTCCCCCCCCCACCCTTATAATTATCAACCTGTGGCCTCACAGAAGCACTGAGAGAATTTGGGATTTTGCAGCTTGGTCTGTAAGTGCCTTATGGAGCAGCATCTCTCAGAAACCTGCTCTGACAGAACAATTATCCTGTAAGATTCCCCACTGATAATCACTGTGAGGCCTCTCTCAATATCTGATTTGGCCAAAGATCCAGGTCCTCTCCCCCCAGAGTCTCTCCCACTCTCCTGCACTGCCTGAAGGATATTCTGGCTCTACAGAGTCTGTATTTTCCTGTACAATGGCATTAACATCACCTTGCTGTCTACACTGACAAGCTAACAGAAAACGGATGAGAAATGAAGTCCTTGAGCTACAACTTCCACGGTGACTTCACCTTTCTGAAAAGAACTCCTCCATGGCTTTTCTGGCCTGGCTGCTCTCCAGCTGTTTCTCCAGATGCTGCAAACATTCCTCCAAGATGGACTCATCCAAGCCACTGAGGATTAAGAGGGATAGGTAAGGATCAAATACATGAGGATGAAATAAGAACATCTAAAAACAATTTCAACAGTCACAACAGTTCTGAGAGGCCAGAAGTGATCTATTTGCCATTACAATTCCAGTAATTTTTCCACCAATTGAAAGCAGCTATTCCTCCAACAGACAGAGGAGAAAAACAACTGATGAATGAACAACTTTACATAATCACCAACAAATCCACCAAGTTAGAACAAAGGGACACATGATGCTGTAAGGCAAATCCCAGCCAGAAACCTAAAATAATCCAGACCTTTCAGACACCTCACACACAAATTCCTATAAAGAGCTTCTCCTTTTACACCTCAAATCTCTTCTACTGTTACTCCTCCCCATTCTCTCTTGCTCTCACCCCCACTCCACAATTCTAGTAATGTGAAAAAAAAATCTCATATTTCTAGTATACAAGTACAGAAGCTTTCAATAGACAAAAACAAGCTGATTTTTTCTGTTCCAGAACCAACCCTGCTGTAGCCAATCTTTGCACACAGGTTTGTTACCTGTTTGGGTCAGAATGATGGGCCAGTATGTTATAGCACCCCGTGATCAACTTCTCATAAACACGTGCCAGGAACTCATCGGAGTCCGCCGGGCCCAGGATCCTTTCCAGGGAGTTGCTGCTGATTTCTGCCACGCTCTCTGTGCTGGTCTCCAGAAGGAGGGGCAGCAGGGAATGGATCACCTGGGGTGGGTTTGGATCATCTGACCAGCTTGAAAAGACAAGGACACAAGTTAATTCTCCACACAATGTATCACAGATCATCCCTGCTGGAAACCAGAATTCACATTAAGTGAGGCACAACTCTGGATGGAAGTCAGTGATGAAACCCTTTTTGTAAAGGTGGGATAAAAACACTGTCCCAGCCATTTTCCCCCTCAGAAAAAGAGTTACCCTTTGGAAAATTCTACATGTTACTTTTGTATATATACAGTTACAACATTTGCCTAGACAGTCCCACTATCATATATCATGGCTTTGATGCACGGTTGTCCGCATTGTCAACAACTACTTTTTGGTTTCAGAGTACTTTAGACTAACTCCCTGGAAAAAAAATGGCATTTCACTTTTCTTTAAACATTAAAGACTTCACGCAAGTGAATGATAACAAAACACAAATGAATTAGTTAGATCCATATCATGTTAGTTTATATCCCCTTTTCTTCAAGTCCATATTTGACTAACAGGTTTCCCCCAGGGAGCTTGAGTTTTGGAGATACTACAGGAAGACAAAGACTGCCTGTCATTCATTTGGTACTTGGAACTGTGAACTGGAAGGCTGAGGTCAGAACCAGTGCCAGGCCAGTAAGTGTTGCACAGACACAGCCTCAAGTCAGCCCTGGAGGACACAGACCAAAGCACCCAGCAGCGTGTGCAACACACAGAGTAGCACAAGGCCTGACTTACATGATGAGATCCCCGGTGAGCCTGACCAGGGACAGCAGGGTGTGCTTGAGGGAGGCTGCCAGGGGCAGGCTCTGGCTGCAGAGGGTGCCCAGGTGGGCGGCCTGCACGGCGCTGATGTAGCTTTCTGCAGGGATGGTGTCGTTGGCAAAGGCATTGCGCTGGGGACGACACACACACACGTCAGAGCCCTGCACTGGGACAGAGCCACACACTGCCCCCAATCCCAGCAATGCCTGCAGCTGCAACTCACACCACGTCAGGCCCTGAGGCTGGACTCACCCATGAGCCAATGTTGGGGAACTCGTTGGTGTGGATGTTGTTCCAGGATTCACACAGGGTCTGCACAACTGATGGCAGGTTCTGGACAAGGGTTGGACCTGCAGTTACACAGAACAATCAGGCACTGAATAAAGTCATAGGTCTACAAGTAAAAATAATCCCTAAGCTTTTAAGAGCATCCCAGCTTCTTTCACTTTATTAAAACTGCAGAAAACATGGCACAAATACTAATTCATAGAAGTATTCAGCATACCAACATTTCAAAGTACCCCTTGTTATTCCACGCCACAAGCTCCAATATGGTTACAAAAACATTTCACTGATCCCTAGGAGCCCACAAGATAATGATCCTTTCAAGGTTTACCCAGCTGTTTCAGCTGGTAGGATACTGAAGAGACTCTGCAGTGTGCTGCTGGCAGCACACCTCACTCATTTGAACAGTGCTGGAGATCACTTTGAAATTGGGAAGATCCAGCTGCAGTGGGGCACCCCGAGCCCCAGCACTGCCCTGCTCCTCACCCAGAGTGTTGGACTTGCAGCGGCCGGAGCCGATGGCCAGGACAGCGGCGTAGCCCCGCAGCTTCTCCTCGGAGGGTCTGCTGTCCGAGGAGGCCTCCTCCGAGAGGCTCCGCAGCAAGTAGGACCTGCAGCATGGAGGGGATTTACCTCAGCAATCGGCTCTGCGCTTCGGAACTGAGTGTGTCCATGGAGTGACAGATAAAACACCAACTTCTGAAGTTCTGCCCCACACTTCATCTCACACCACTAAGGGACTTCTGGGCTTTTATCCCCTCTAAGCTACTTACCAGGAGAAGTGCCCAAAAAGAAAAAGCTGATTTATTTTTGCTTTCTTCTACACAGGTTCTAACGAGAGTTTAGAAGAATTTAGATTTTTAATGTAAGAATTAACCCCCCCTCTCTTTCTTGATGGTCTGACAGCCTCAGTATTATGCCAGAGAAATAACCTTAAGTAGCACTATCCTAGAGGGTGGTTTTATCTTTGGAGGAAAAGGTGGTTTTGCAAACTTGCAAGGAAGCCTTGAAGATCAGACAAGGTGGCTACTCAGAAACAACAAAGTCCCATGCATGGCTTGAGAAGCTACTTGTTATTCTTCTTTTAAAGCAAGGGACCCTCTGGAGGACACAAAGTAATTACTTCAGACTAAAAGCTCCCAGGCACTTCTAAGAAAACACCACACAAAATGCAGAGAAAGACCAAAGCACAGCGGGAAATTGTATTCTTGCTGGAAATCCCAAGGACTGTACCTGGTAAAAGTAGCATAAGTGTCAATGAGCTGCAGCGTAGCAGGGAGAAGGTTCTTTGTTATCTCTGAGGACTTGTGGGGGTCAGTTTCTGCAGCTGACTTGGAAAAGTGCTCATCTAGAGAAACCTGGATCTTGGAGATGGCAGCATCAAGGGTGTAAATGGACTGTAAACTGGGGACTTCGTGCAGCTGGAGAATGGTCGTGCAGTCGACAGCACAGAAAGATGAGATCTGAAAATGGATGGAACAGTAAGTGCAGATCATCCCACAGAAGCAGAGGTTTGTATATCCAGCTGCACTCCCACACCTCACCTGTCGAGCAAAGTATTCCTCTGCTATTTCCACGTCGTACTTCACTGAGATGCATTTGCTGGAGGTCAGTTCAATGAGAGGAGCAGCATGCTCAGCCTTCATGCCCTGCTTGATAAGGTGATCCTACAAATGCCAAAACCCAGATCTATCACACTTGAACAGTGCTCTGCAATTAACCAGTTTAGAAAAGACAGGCACAAGTCCCCTCAACACAAATCCCACGTGCAGTCAGCAGGGAGGGACCGGCACTGTCACTGTCACCACCCCCACGCCAATGGAGCTGAGGCTGAACCTTGATCCACACGACGTAGGACGGGATCTGCAGGCGGGAAGACCAGCGCAGGGTGTGCAGGAGGTCACAGTCACTCATCTCAGGGGTGTTCATGGCCAAATGGTGCATGTAGCTTTTGGAGGGAGGCAGAATCCCCAGGATCCGCCACAGGATCAGGAAGTAGTATTGAAGGGCACAGGCTTCCTAAACAGAGGAACAGTTGGAAAAATTAGTACAGAAAGATTGCAGACTCCATCACAACAGCTACTGAAATATCTCTTCAGGGACTCTACACTCCTGCAGATGTGCCAAATCAGATGAACACATTCTGGACTGAGTTTCTGTCTGTTATTAAACAATAAAATATGCAACACAGGAGAAAAGAAAAAGGAAAAATTATACTATTTTCTCCTGTTTAATTGTGTTCTAGCCACACCTCTTGAAATTACCATGGACTTACAGCAAGTCTGAGGCACATCATGATTTAAAAGCTCAGGAGATGTGCAGCCACCACAAACACTACAGTTAGTTATGAGATTTTAAAGTTCCTTGTTACTCCAAGCACAGTCCAAAATACTTCAGAGTTAAATACTTTGCTTGAAAATACTAAGCTTGAAAACTTGTTATTCCTCAACACAGGCATCAAGACAGTCTTACCAGTGCAGTGACATTTTTGTTCTCCCTCCTCCTTAGTGTATCAAACTGGGAGCCAGCAGCCAGTAATGAGGTGAGGGCTGCATAGAGCTCGTCGTACTTCGCAGCCCTGGAGAAAAGGACCTCACACACCTGCAGGAGATGAGAAATCAGGACCCCTGCTCTGAAAAGCTCTTTAAGGATTCAGAATACCCACAGGCCAAAAGCTTGCATAATAAACTTGAGGGAGAAGTTCTGTTGGGACTGAGGATCAATGGACTGGAGATAAGGAGCAGGCAGGAGAGAGAGCCCATAACACTGATGGCAACAAAATCCAGGGAGAACCTGGAGCAAAGTGATGAGAAAACAACTCCAATGCCATGTATCTTTGAATCCTAAGGATTCCTGCAAGTACTACAAAAGATCTTCACAGACTTCACACAGTGACTGCCCTGACGTCCAACTAGGGGTAAGAAGGAATCTCATGTTATCTTATCTGGCCACTCTTCTCCACTTAGTGAAACATTCTTGGTCCCTCTTTTTAATCAAGTCTTTCCTTCTTGTGTTTTCCCTGGCACTTGGCAAACCCTCATGGCCCTCCAGGAAGTCCCTACCAGCAGTGCCATACCGTGCTATCCAGACGGTTCAGATCATCCTCAGAAGCTTCTGGAGACAGGATGCAGTAGAACCTGGGCTGTGGAGCAGAGTCTGGAACGTGAGAACAAAAAACACCTGTCAAAGTGGCAGTTAAAACAGGCCACCTTGTGTTATATCCTCTCCTCCATGCCCACAACCTGCTGCATTGCATGACCACTACCACATTCCAAGCCAGCTCCATGACACATTATAGGTGCTCTAACCTGTGGTATAGGCAGCCACAGCTTTCCTACTCCTACAATCCTGGCAAAATAAACACACACTTATTTTTAATTACTTGTTACATACTCCTAAAGAGAACTTTGAATTCTGTTTCATAAAACAATTCTTGCATTATTATATGTATTTTTGCCTATTGTAACTATAGCCATTAAAAGCAGGAAAATATGCCCAAACCAAGGCACAGAAAAGGCTCTCATTTATTTATAAAAGCAAATCTTGCAATAAAAAAATTCTTGTATTTTCTTTCTTACCTGATGAACAATGTTTGGTCCAGTTTTCTTCCACTTCTTTAAAGCCATGATAAAGTGGGGCAGATGTTCGTCTGCTGCTGTCCTGGGATCCACTCACCCAGCCAATGGGTGGAGTCAGCAAATTATATTGTACCTGAATTAAAAAAAACCAACCAAACAAAAACTCACCCATGGCATCCTTGTCACTGAGGCGTAGGGGGGAAATACCATCCCACAGAGAAAGAAACACAAAACAGAAACAGTCCTATTCAAAACACAATATTCCACTCTTCTGGGGGAAGCCCTGGGCCCTCCCTGATGGTTTTTATTCTGGACTGAGCAGTTTAAATCCACAGCCAAGCTTCCCACAACTGGAAAAGCCAGGCACAAAGAACCATCTTCTCCCATTAATGAGGACAGCACCAAAAACCTCCACAGTCAAACACTAAATCAAGGAAGTACAAAAGGCATTTGTGAAATCAACAGCCAAATACTCAGGACTTTAAAGATATGGCAGGACAATCATCCTGTCCTTGCTAGGATTTATTAAGACACCAGTCACACCAGGAATTGACACTCCAACTGAACCTGCTGCTAGGAGCCAGCCATAATTAATAATCCGTTGGAACTCCAAAGTTTGGTAACAACATCAAAACCGATCTACTCACAGGAGTCATGGAAAGAACACATCAAATGATTGTCCATTACAGATTCCTGCTGGGTAACCAATTAAATACCCAGATGTCAAAACCTTACCTGTTCAAACAGGTACATGGGGGCCTTGGAGTACTGGTGGAGCAGGTAGTCAAACACCAGGAGCAGCCGTGCCACGGTAAGAGGCACAGAACACTGCTGGGTCTCCATGTTTGCTGTCAGCTCCACGATGGTCTGGATACAGAGCATCATGACAGATCTGCGGCCCCTCTCCGAGAAATTGTGGAAAATGAGCAGCAGCAGCTGGAGATGCTCCACATTCAGATCTTCTGTGTCACTGGGGAGAGTCCCCTGCAAGGCATTTTGCTTCAGGGTGCCCACAAACCTGGCAACAGGAAAGGAAGTTTGCCAAGTTTAGTTTTCCTCTTAGATCCCTCTTTAAAATCTCTTTAACTAGAAATAATTATATTTTTCTGCTTACTGTCCTAATACTGGCAATTTCACAAATGTTCACAACATTTTGTATTAGGATGAGACTGTGTGAGCAGTAGAACTACAGAAATTAAATCAGTGGTAAATGTATTTAGTGGAAAACAGGAACAATCATTCAAATGGAGAAGGGGTGATTCAAACCTGTTCATTAGAGCTTTAAACCACCTAAATCCTATCAGTGAAAGCCAGGTAATGGCAGAGAGGTACAACCTCAGCACCATTCTAACAGGACCTATCAGAACCCTGCTGAAAAATAAGAGATCCTCCCTCCCTTTTTACAGCCAGTCTTGGTGGAATTCAGCCTCCCTCCCCAACTCCTGAGTGCAGGTCTCATTTGCTGGGCTCTGGGTGTAGGATTTCCCAGCACAGCAGAATGACTCTCTGCTCCCCCCAGCACCCCACGGATCCCAGATCAGTGAACACACACACTTGGAATGCTGGGGGTAGAGAATTCTCACTTGACAGGAAATGGAGAGGTAAGAGATGACTGATTTCCAGTTAACATAAAATGATCTCACCTTTCCCAGACTTTAAGGCATTCTGGAACATCAGGATCTCCCTGGGAAGTGGCTTTATGCTGCCAAATCAAGAGTAGTCGGGACAGCACAGACAAACTTTGAGGGTGGATGTAGAGAGGCCACGGACCTTCAGAAAAAGGGGCAACTCCCAGCTGCTGGAGAAGGGTGTTCTGGAATAAAACAGGCTTGTTGGAAAGAGGCAAGTCCTGTCTGATGCTTTAATTAATTAAAAGTATCATCTGAACATACAGTTGACAACAAACAGCAGGACTCTCAGCTCTGCTCACACAGCAATGGCTCTCCTGTCTCAGATACAGGGCAGAGCTACTGAGAAACACTCAGTGCTGTCACTTTACCACCTAAACACAACAAAGTCTTAACAGCAAGGCAGAAAAAATGGCATTAATGAGTTTCTCATTTACTGCAATATCAAGAGCAGGAGAGACTATACTACTGTGTTCAGTATCTGTGAATCAGCAAAATGAGCCCTTTGACTGATCACAGCAGTATTTGCTTCTTTTTAAATGTAATGAAAAGGCAGATGGATGAAAAGTCCAAATGCTTTTAAAAATTAACAAACAGTGTTTTAAATACAGCAGAAAACAGAACATGAAGTATAGGAGTTGGATTCAGTGATGGGTGAAGCAGGTTCATAACCTCCATGACAGGGTTAAGTTAGGTCAGCCCATGACCCAGCATAGAAACCTAGAGGCTACAAAGTTAGGACATGAAAGCAAAAGGATTAATTTGATTTTCTCCTGAGAAATTCCAAGGTCTTTTGGCACCAGTCCTGACAGCAGAGCAAGTCTGTAGGAATGTCTCTTGATAAACTCATGGATAGAGGCAACTCTCCAAGACAAAATACACAAACTCATTTCCTTCTCAGCTTTCATCATCTTCAAAGTCCAGTGGATTAGTCTGAACTGTAAATGTTACGTTTACACTGTGCAGGATGTTTTGTGCTGGATGACTGCAAAGGTCATTTAAATCACAGGACTCAAAATATTCCAACCTCTTTTTGCAAAATATACTCAGGGCCAAATGGAACAACCAACACATTATTCAAGGTGTGGAGAACTCATATAGAGGCATAAACAGACACCAACACTTCTTCATGGTATTTATGCATTCAATCCCAGCTCACCTGCAGGGCGGGGGATTGAAGATCTGAGGTTACCAAGGAATGGTTGAAGTGATACAGAGCAGCAGCAAACTCCTCATCTGACGTGCCTGTAAGACAGGGATCAAGAGCCACTTACTACCTTGGCTCTCCAGCACTTAAAACTTGGGCACAAAACTGAAAAGCAGAAACACCTCTGAGCTGTACAGCTCTGCCAGAGGGGTTTGCTCACTCACCCTTCAGGCCATCCTTGTCCACCTCCTTGATGATGCTCGCCAGCGTGGCCATGTGCTGCTCCGACAGGGACACGCTCAGGTAGTTGCGAATGAAGTTATTCCTGGAGTTCAGCATAGAAGAAGTGATAAAGTTCAAAATGTTTGAAGCTAGGCTCAAAAACTGAAAAGAAAAGAGAAACACACTATAGAAACAACAAAAGCAGAGGGACAACATTAAACAAAAACTAAACCACCACCAAAATAAATCAAGTCCCTTAAACCTCACACCTCCCTGCAGTGGAGGAAAGGTGCACTCATGGTAATCCAGCTCCCTGCACTGTGGTCTGGCCCAGGACTGATTCCAGAACTCTCTGAGACGGTTGGAGGCCTCCAACTTCTCCACTGCAGTACTTATTTTTATCTTTACCCAATGGAGTTGAGCTAAAAGCATTCTATCAGCAAATCATGTCACTTGCAGCGGGAGGGGAGGGGAAGGGAGGGGAGGGGAGGGAGGACCAGACCCACTTGCTGTTTCCAGCACAGCTGTCCCTGGCAGCAGCACGGTGCCACAGCCCAGCAGTGCCTGCCCCAGCCCCCCCAGCTCCCGGGGCCAAGCTCTGGCCGTACCAGCTCGGGGTCCTTGCGGCTGGCCAAGATGTTCCCGTTCTCCCCAGCACTCTGCTTGTTGGGGCTCTTCACCCTCGGTGAGCTCTCCAAAGGAGGGGGTGGAGGGGGTGGTGGTGGGGCCACTTTCTCCTTGCTGGGAGAGATTGTCTCTTCAAACCATTGCCCCAGGATTGGCTCACTGTCGTCATCTAGCACACAGAGCAGGAACAACAAACACATACTGTTATAAGCAAATGTCTCACAAAACTACCCAGCCTGAGAAAGGCCTAAAACAAAATTTCACTGAGCAGCCTTAAGTCTGCTATCTTCATTTCTTCTGTCCAAATCACAAGGCAAAGCCCTTTCACAGAGGTTCAGCAAGAATGTGCACAAAGAATTATTTCCACTCTCCTCTTAAGCAAATACTGTCAAATCCCAGCCACTCAGGCTTCAGGGTACACAAAAGAGTGTAGTCAGCACTACTTCTGCCACACAGACCTTACAAACTGCTCTGTATTTTCAGTGTTACAAGTCATAGTCTGAGAAGGCAACAGCACAAGTAGCCAGGTTTCCATTAAATGTGAAAAGCAGTGTAAAATCCTGAGCTGCTGCAAACTCTACTACCTTGGCTGCTGTCCTCCTCAGTGCTGCTAAAGTCATCCTCATAGTAAGTGTTGGAGTCAGTGGAGGCACTGGCATCGCTGCTCATGGAGCCCTTCCTCTGGCGCTGCAGGACACAGGCCTAAAGAACAGCACAACCAGGAACATTTTAGGGTTATAATAATCCTAAAAGATAGGATTTAGAAAGATAGTAATTTGAAAATAAGAGTAACTTCCTCACACTTTTAAATTTTCTTCTAGCAAATTTATCTCAACTAGTTTATTAAGAGTTTTTCAAGGCTTAAGTTGCACTAAAAATACACAGGATGGTTGAAAATAAACAATCCATGCCAAGCTTGTCAGCAACACTTGAAATAACAGTTTTAATACAAAATCATCTGCTACCCATGCAGCCTTCTCATCTTCCCACTAAAATCACAAGTACCACTGAACTTACAAAAAAAGTGCATTTCCATTAGCACAAGTTTGTCAAATTTACATCTCTGAAAAGAGGAAAGAAGAAGGCTCTGGCTGATGACTTTTGCAAGAAGAATTGTATGCTCTCAGCACAGCCCCAGTTTGTTAAGTGCTGACCATTGGAGTGGCTCAGCTCCAGAAGTTCTCTAGCTGTGTGCTAGGTCCTACCTTTCTGTAGGAAGTGGAGAGCAGAGTCAGCAGCAGATTAGTGAGTGGCACAGAGTCTATGAGCCGCTGGATCCTCTGGATGGATGTGCTCTGAGCCATGATATCCAGCACTGCTGGAGGGCCATCGCTCTCCCAGCCCTGGAGGACAGAATTTCAAATTGAATTGAAGGAAAAAGAAATTGGCAGGAGAATTCCAAGTGTGCATCAGTGCAGAAGGCAGAATGTCTCAGGACAATGTCTGTGCTACCTGCATACCTTGTGCAACGCCTCCACCTGCAGATCTTGGAAAAGAGATGACAGCAATTTGATGGCATGATTTGCCAGCACTACTGACAGCACCCCAAACCCTTGATGCCTGCAGAAACAGAAAGGAAAGAATGTAATTTCAAGGGGAAAATAATAAATAAATAAATATTCAATAAAGTGACTGCTTTGCTAAACTGGACACAACAATTTTTCTTCTTTCCAAGACTCGGGACTTGAATTGCAAATAGAGATAAAATTTCATGAGACCAACAAGACCCTGCAGTAGGTGCTTGCTGGGGCTGGTCAGACCCCTGGACAATGCTTCCTGCAGGGCTGCCACCTACCCTTTCCCAGGTCCCAGCTTGGGAGACCCCACGCCCTCCTTGGTGCGAGCGATGATGTCTCTGACACGAAGAGCAGCCAAGGGATCCTTCTCCTTCCCCTTATCAGCCAAGGCTGTGGGGCTGAGGTTCAAGATGAGGAAGAGGCTGTTCAGCAAACACCAAGCCCCGAGCAGCTGGAAGTTCTGATAATGCTATCGTGCCAAAAGTCGTGGGGAAGCGGGGAGAAAAAAGCACCAAAAAGACAAAACACCGTCAATCCAAATGCCAAAGTACAACAGCAGAAAAAGGATGAAAAAGCTTCCTGAGATGGAAATCTTACCTCCCCCCCTGCACGGCGTGAATTGCTGATGGCTTGTCCAATCATTTCATAGATTTCAAGCTGTAAATAAAGCCAAAACCATAGTAAGGCACTCCACCAGACAGCAACAAAAATAAAAACTCCAAATGCAATTGTATTTTACCCTCTACCCCTTTACCAGCAATGGCTATGTCCCGAAATCATAACTGTGTATTGCAATGCAAATAAATATAAATTCTGTGCTCTTCACTTGCTGAGGAGGAGAACAATGAATGCTCTGTCATCTACTTACACATTTCTGTACAATAGTAGCAGCATCGTTTTCATAATCTTCTTCTTTGGAGCTCGTTGACCCGGTTCGTACCTGTTGGGTGCTGCCCACGTGCAGGATGGCCATGCAGGTGGCCACGCTCACACCTCAGGGAAAACAAGTGCAAGGGACATTCTTAGGAAGAGCCAGTCTTGGGACAAAATGTTCCTATTTAGCACATTAAGACAAGTGCTATCAAATGTGTCCATCAACTTGATGGAGTAGGAATGCTCAATATTACAGAGAAAGATTAAAAAATCTTTAGTACCCTCAAAAGAGTGAAGTTTTACCCTACAGAAACACATGGGGGCAGATAAAGGAGGTAATGTTTCACCATGTAATTCAATACCATTTTTAAGACAATCTTAAGACTCGAGTGCCACATCTCCTTCAAGTCTCCCCCATACCAATTAAACACCCAGGATTCTGGTGTGCTTAAACCACTCCTGGAAAACAAGGCTGATTTGGGGCTATGACAAATTAAGCTGAAGCCTAAAGTAAAAATGAATTATGCTGTGAATATAAAAAGAAAGAGCAGAAATTACAGGCTGTTAAGAAAATGTTGAGTCAGTCTTTCTTAGATACTGACAGGAACAGTCATTCTATCAGTCATTTCTTAGCTACTGACAGGAACAGTGGCAGAACATATCAGTAACAATTTCAATATTAACCCGATCACCACAGTGTGCTGCAGAGCTTCAAATTCATGAGAAATAAAGGCTACCTGTGGGCTGAGCTTCAAACATGCAGGTAACAAAGCACAGCCAAAAGCTCCAAAAAACGACTGGAGATCCACTCACCTGCATAGAGACAGCTGAGAGCAAGAACAGTCACATCCTGGAGACGTGTGGGCGTCAGGGGCTCCAGCACGGGCAGGGACAGAGTATCCAGAGCCATGGTGACATCGATCACCAGCGAGTGGAACCTGCGGGCAGGACACACAGTGAGCACTGGCCAGGCACAGCGACCCCCCCCAGGCACACGGGGTGCCCCAGGCAGGGCTGGCACTGACCCGTTGCGCACGGCCGTGGCGTCGGCCACGGTGGCCGGCATGATGAAGAAGGAGTTGGCGGACACGGCGTCCTGGAAGCGGTTGATGTAGCGCAGGAAGTACGGCAGGTTCAGGCACACGCGCAGCAGCTTCTCGGAGCCACCTGCCAACCACAGCGGCAGGGCTGTGTCACCCCTTCAGCCCTAACGGCCCTCAGTCATTGACTTAATTGCTCTTGGTGGTGAGAAAACGCCATCGGCGATGAGGCAATAGGATAAAGAGTACTCTACAACAGCAGCTGCTGAAGTCTGCAGCCCACACTTGTAAACAGGGCTCACAAGGCTCTGTGTCCATGTTATAGGACACACCAGGTCCAGCTGGTGGGACTCGATGATCCCAAAGGTCTCTTCCAACACTAACAAGCCTGTGACTCTAATCCACATCTACTCAACAATCCATCCCATAAGGTATTTCATACTGTCCACCTAATTTACCCCTCCAAACACAAATACACTGAACTCATCTCTGCAATAAAAACTCCATTCCAGCCACAACCTCCCATGGTGACTGACCAGGCAACTCAGGGAACCCTTTAGGTCAGAGAGTTTCTTCCCACTCAGAACTGTGAGATGTAACACTGGAGAGAAATTTTTCCAGTACTTTTTTGTGCCCAAGCAAGAAAGCTGATTCTCACCAAGTTCTTGCAGGCTGGCCACATTCTGAGCAATGAATATGCTCTTGGTCTTTGTTGCAGAGGTTTGATCTGTGCCAGCTTGATCCTCATTCTCTCCTTCCACCTAAAGCAAGCACATACTAAATATATTATGAAGGCACTAAAAATACACAGTATTTCTCTAAGTCTGTACACAGAAACAAGGTGCATCAGCAGCACAACGCCAAATAGTAATGGATGTCACTGAACATTGCATTCCATAAGGAAACAAATCCAGTATTGCCAATGTAGCACAAACAGTATTTGGTTGTTTGCCATTTATCTCATGCAAGCAGGATTTATGTACATAAGAAAGGTTCTCTTTACATCTGTATGGAAAAGTACCACTTGGAGCCCTCTGTCCTTCCCTGCACTGGGTTAATAATATTGAAATTCAGACTGTTTCTGTTCTAGAGTTTTTTTTACCTGTGTCTCTGTTGTGATTGATGGTGATGATGAGACTCTGGGGTTAAAGACTGATGTCAATTGGTTGAGGAAATTCATCTGCACTTCCTTCTGTCTCAGCTCTGGGCTCACTGGGGAGGCCAATTCCTTCTGGTCCTCAACTGCAGGGAAAACAACAAAGCCCCATTTCAGACAGCAAACTTCAGATTTTCTGTGCCTAACTCCCGTGTTGCAGTGAAACACAGACAGCTGAAGCCCCTCCCTACCATCAGAGAGGGTTTTGACAGTCTGAGGCAGCTTGGCAGATTTCATCATCGCTGTGAAGGTGATGATTTCTGTGCGGTCCAGGCGGCTGCAGCCCGTGCACAGCCCCTTGATCAGCAGAATGAGGTGTTTCTACAGAAAACAGAGACATCAAGTACCATTTAAATTCTCTTGATTCCAATCCCTCCTCCATAACATTTACTCTAAGCAGATGGATTAAGAATAATGCAACTTCAGCTGGTGGGGCCACTGCAACAGCTCTGAGCCACTCTGATCTCCCCTGAGGATCGAGACACATCCCTGACTGCAGGTAATCCAGGTCACTGACACTGCCTGTGCTTCCTATGGAAAACACCTGGAAAAGCTCTCTCTGCTGTGACACACCACATTATGGGAACACTCCTCACAGACTTTCCCTCTTTGACAAGACAGAAACACAATCAGGCCAGAAAACATCTTTAAAAACTCAACAGATATCTGTGATCCAGGTCGTTGCACAAAACCAAACCAGAGTGTAGGAGTCAAACTGAATTAACCAAGGCTTCAGGTCATCTTTGTTTCAAGTTGTGAGCAAGCTTTGATTTTGAGTATAGAATGCAAAGGGAAGATTCAGCAGGAATCAGAGTCTACCAAAGTGTATGTGTTAAATATGTTAAGAGTTTAATTGATTTTGCTTTATGCATTCAACATTAGAGCAGGTATTTCAGAATTAGAGCCCAAAGTCCATTCTCACACTGAGGCTGGCCCAGGAGGTCCAAACCTGTGCTCACCTGTGAAACAGCACATGCTTCGTCTGGGTTCTCAAGGCGCAGCAGGGAGAATTCAATCAGGACTTTACACGCAGCTGCCACTGACTGCAACTGGTTTCTGGGTACTGAAAAAAGCACATCCCTTTACTCAGAATAAGTTTTAAAATAATAAGCTCCCAATGCTGTCAATACAGCAGGATGCTCTGCAGTGTGGGTACACACTCAATCTCTCCTGCCTAACACAGATGCAATATAAACTCAGTCTCATTACAATGTAACCCAAGAAATGTCAGCAAAGTGAGGATAATTCCTTCTGCCAGACAGGGGAATTCAGACAGATAAAGCAGTTTCCCCAGTAACATTATTTAATGCTGACAGAAGCTCTGAAGAACATGAAACAAGTTCACAAAGCCTGTTTTTTTGTTGAAATTGCTAAATTGTCAGCCAAAAAACCAGAAAATATTTTGAGTCACAATGTTTTGATCATTAACTCCAACACAGTAATGTAACTATAGAAGCCCTGAACGGTTTGGGTTGGAAGGGACCTTAAATCTTTAAATCCCATCTTGTTCCACTCCCTGCCATGGCCAGGGGCACCTTCCACTAGATCAGGATGCTCCAAGCCCCATTCCCAACTTTTCCAGGAACAGCAGTGTTCTAACTGCTGAAGGATAATCTAAAAATCCTGAACACTGATTTAAACACTTGACCAAAAATTAAATCAGGTCAATGAATAAGCAGCCAAAAAGGCAACGCTGTCCAGTACTTGGTGGCCAAATACTCCCATCAACAAGCTTCCCTTTCCATCAGAGCTGACATTTCATGGAACAAAAGCCAGCAACGCTGGCCCTAAAGTCTGATTCAGCAAGAAGGCAAAAAACAAATACACAAATCAACAGTTCTGATTTACTTTTACTGCATCCAGTCATTACACAGGAGCAAGAGAAGCAAAGGAACACTTACTGAGACCACACACAGTAGTGATGTAGTGTGTGGAAAGTGCAACGAAGGAGGAGTAAAAAGGCTCGTACTGCTTGTCGTGGTGCAGGATCTCAGATTCACTGCAATGGAGAAGGGCACAGAGGTCAGCCAGACCCAGCACAGCAGCAGCACCACCCAGCACCCCAATGTGTCCAGTGACAGGGGCAAGACAAGGTGACAGCTCTGGGAACACAACCCTCATGTCCCCAGGACTGAGTCCCTCAGCAGCAGCCGGATCACGGTGGGCATCACTGCCTGCACAGGAAATGTAAGGAAATATTGTGCTGCCAGTGTTTCTCCTCCACAGCATCAACAGGTCAGGCTCTACCAGCCACACTCCCTGCCAGGGGCTCATTAACCTTTAAGTTGTTCTAAACTCAGCTGCCCAGAGAGCCTGGACTCTGTGTTCTGCTAGGCTGGCAGGGTTTGCCAGGCCTGGAGCACAGGCATTCCCTTCCCAGCACTGCACCGAGGCAGCTGGAGCTTGTGCAAGTCTGCAAATCAAAGCAGGCAACTGCAGAACCACAGCACACACAGGCACAGCACCCACCACCACCTGGAGGGATCTGGGCAGGTAAGGCAGAGTCCCTGATGCTTCTCAGCTACACTCACTGGCCTCAGAGATCAGCCAGTTGTGGCAGAGGCGACACCTTAAAGGTGGTCCCACCACACCCCACCTGCACACACACTGAGAACACAAACTGCTCTGCCTCCACACCTCCTTTCTGCTCTCATTTTTCCTGTGACAAGACTAAGAGATGTGCATGCCTGCCTCGTAAACAGTCAGCTTACTTCCTTTCACGTTTTCATGCAGTGATGTAGAACAGATGACTAGACTCAGCCTCACTCTGTCTCTCCAAACGCAGACAGGCTTCTCCACCTCTGGGCCAGAGGTGATTCCTGGAGAGCAGGTGGGGAGCAGAGGGCAGCAGCCCAGGCACAGGCTGTACCCAGCTCCAACCACGATTTCACCATTCCCTGCTGACCTGTACAAAGCCCAGTTCATGCCCAGTCACCTTCCCTCTTTGCACCCTAAGCCAGTTTCCAGCTGTAACAGGAGGTGCAGCTAGAACAGAAACAACTCTGGAACAGAACCATTTCTCCACAAAAACGAGCAGGGAGAAATACTTGTCAGTTTTGTAGCTTGATTTCCTAGGTCTGAGGTTTTATTTAGTCTGCCTAAAAAGCTGAAATACAAATAGAAAAATGGAAAATGAAGAGACAGGCTTTACAAGAATATATTCAACAGTGCCACACGACCGAGTTCCAACACCTCGGGCCTCACCTCACCCTCTCCTGCCAGAACTGCTCTGGTGAGGAACAAGCCCAGAGACTGAACATGCAAAGCAGTCTGTGCTCTCTCCTTTTCAGACATTAATTTTGCTCACCTACCTCTCAGGCCCAACTCCAAGCCAGCAGCAGTAGATGTATGTAAGCATTGTTAAGAGAACAAATTAGAACAATTTGGGAATAACAGAGTACAGGAGAGGCTGACAGCTCCTAAATTACTGCATAGGTCAAGCTGTGCACCACAGAGTGCCCACAGGGTATAAAGAACACAGAGGTGCAGAATCCAGCATGAGATAGGGATTGGGCAATGGGAGGCTTGAGCTTCACTTAAACACACTGTGGATGTTATGATAATGCAAAGAGGAAGGCAACATTCAAGTCATCATCAATCCTTGCAAATAACCATGGACAGAAGATAACAGTTCCATCTGGGATGTGCCAGAGTGTTATTCTGAGCACACGGTGAGCTTTAATAATGACTTTTCAGCCTTTGTAGTGTGCTTTATAGCTTAGAGGGGTTTTGCTTCCCAGGGAAGCTCATTGCTGAGGCTGAGAGAAGTCTCAGAGTCACTGTACACGTTAATCAGCACCAAACACAGCCCCTGCCTCAGCTCTGCTCCCCAGTGCTGACACCCACAAACACAGCCTAGCCCCCCTGCTGACACCCCAAACATGGCCTGTCCCCACTGCTGACACCCCCAAACACAGCCCATCCCCAGTCCTGACCAACCCCAAACACAGCCTGTCCCCACTGCTGACACCCCCAAACACAGCCTGTCCCCAAACACAGCCTGTCCCCAGTCCTGACCAACCCCAAACACAGCCTGTCCCCAGACACAGCCTGTCCCCCCTGCTGACACCCCAAACACAGCCTGTCCCCAAACACAGCCTGGCCCCACTGCTGACACCCCCAGACACAGCCTGTCTCCCCTGCTGACACCCCAAACACAGCCTGTCCCCCCTGCTGACACCCCCAAACACAGCCTGTCCCCCCTGCTGACACCCCCAAACACAGCCTGTCCCCAAACACAGCCTGGCCCCACTGCTGACACCCCCAGACACAGCCTGTCTCCCCTGCTGACACCCCAAACACAGCCTGTCCCCAAAGCTGACACCTCAAACACAGCCTGTCCCCAAACACAGCCTGGCCCCACTGCTGACACCCCCAGACACAGCCTGTCTCCCCTGCTGACACCCCAAACACAGCCTGGCCCCACTGCTGACACCCCAAACACAGCCTGTCTCCCCTGCTGACACCCCAAACACAGCCTGTCCCCACCCTGACACCCCAAACACAGCCTGTCCCCAAAGCTGACACCCCCAAACACAGCTTGGCCCCACTGCTGACACCCCAAACACAGCCTGTCCCCAAAGCTGACACCTCAAACACAGCCTGGCCCCACCCTGACACCCCAAACACAGCCTGTCCCCCCTGCTGACACCCCCAAACACAGCCTGTCCCCAAACACAGCCTGGCCCCACTGCTGACACCCCCAGACACAGCCTGTCTCCCCTGCTGACACCCCAAACACAGCCTGTCCCCAAAGCTGACACCTCAAACACAGCCTGTCCCCAAACACAGCCTGGCCCCACTGCTGACACCCCCAGACACAGCCTGTCTCCCCTGCTGACACCCCAAACACAGCCTGGCCCCACTGCTGACACCCCAAACACAGCCTGTCTCCCCTGCTGACACCCCAAACACAGCCTGTCCCCACCCTGACACCCCAAACACAGCCTGTCCCCAAAGCTGACACCCCAAACACAGCCTGTCCCCAGTGCTGACACCCCAAACACAGCCTGTCCCCACCCTGACACCCCAAACACAGCCTGTCCCCACCCTGACACCCCCAAACACAGCCTGGCCCCACCCTGACACCCCAAACACAGCCTGTCCCCACTGCTGACACCCCCAAACACAGCCTGGCCTGGGGACAGTGGGCACAGAGCAGTCTCCTCCTGGGGAAGGCACTGCTCCAGGTGCAGCTCTCCCTGTGGAAACCCCTTCCCAAAAACCAGCCCAGAGAGACTTCACAGACCTGAAATTGGCCTCCAGCTGCACCTTTCCAAGCCAGCATTCCATCATTTATGTCAAATAAAGGCCTAGTTTCTGTCAATTCACAAAGACACCTGCTAACAGAGGAATACTGGTATCCTGATGATGCCTAAAGTTATAAATGAAATACCACAGTAGTTAAAAAAGGAGTTTATTGTTTTATTTTGAGAAGAAAAATACTGGTGATTTCACTGTTATTTCACCAAGTTTATTTCAGGGGAAATCCAGACACTTTGGGGTTGGCTGACACCGTCAAGAGCTTAACAACTGCCTCCTAAAAATAACTTGAACACATAAAAGATTTTCTGTGAGAAATCTAAAGACAGATTCTTGTCCAGCACAGAAGAGCACAGCTCCAGACACAAACAAGTTGTATTTATTCCTTTTGTCATTTAGCACACCACACCAAGGCATGAAACAAAAAATACCATCCTGCACAAGCTGAAGTCCTGCCAGACCACCAGACACACAGCTCCAACCCCAGGCAGTGCTGCTGGAAGGAAACAACCTGCTGTCTCAAGTGGAAAACAGAACCAACGTTGCCTCTAAAGGAGGAAAAAGCCCTCTCCCAGAACTCAAGTGGATCCACTCGAGTCTCCCTGGGATACGCTGATGGAATACTCCACTAATGAACTTTAGGCACAGGGACAGCAGGGCTGCTCGGGGAAAAGTGACACTGGAATGGTCCCTAAAACAAAGAGTGGCCAAAGAACCGCCCAAACCCATCAACACCGAGGGTGCAGCTCCCGGGGGAACAGCTGCTCTGTCCCTGCAGGCACTGAACTCCTCTGATTAACTCTTTGAATCTGAAGCATCCACTGCACACTCAGCCATTCTACATTAAACAAAACACCACAGGGCTTTATTTTATCACTGTCCTCAGTGCACTCTTTATTTTATGTTTCCTAACAACTTATTGTGGCCGGGGTTATATCTCTGTGACTGAGCATGATGTTTGTGGCATTCACATCTCGAGTTTTAGATCATAAAACAAGCTGCAAGTTGAATTAAGTAGCTGCAGTGGGTACTTTCATGCTCTGACTCCAACCTGTGTGGTTAAGACAAGGCAGGTTTGATTTGGTTCTGCTTTATTTCGACTTAAAAGAGGAGAAGCACTGCAGTGATAACGACTTAGAGGGAAGTCTGGTCCCCCAGAGCCCGGTGAGACAACATTTCCCACGGCCCAACCGGGCGAACTGTGACACGCCTGGACAAAAGCAAAACCACAAGAACAGTCCCGAAGCCTCTCGGCGGGCGCCTGTCCGAGGTGCTGCGGCCGGGCGAGCACCCTCAGCCCGTTATGGGGCCCGAGGGCACCTCCGAGAGCTCCGGCCCCGGGACAACGGGAGGAGCCGGGCACGGAGCTGGGGCTCTGCCCGGGCAGCCGCAGCCCCGCCGCCTGCCCTGCCGGACACCGGGCACCGAGCCCGGCCCCGGGCACCGAGCCCCTCGCACGCAGCCGGGCCCCACCTCAGCCGCCCCTCAGCCGCTCCCGCAGCGGCACCCCCAGCGCTGCCCCTCAGCGGGCGACGCCGAGAGGCAGCAGCCCCCGCCCGCGCTCCCTCACCTCTCGATGACCGAGGCGAGCAGCTGTGGCAGCTCCTTCATGTCAAAGGCCGAGTAGGAGGCGGAGAGCAGCGGCCGCACGGCCACGTCCCAGCCGGGCCCGGCCGCGGCCCCCGCGCCGCCCGCCGCCATCTTGGGCTGCGCTGGGCCGGGGGCCGCGGCGCGCACAGCGCCCCCTGCCGGCGGGGCGGCGACCGCGCAACGTCGCGCCGCCCCATTGGCCCGCGGCGCGGGCGCGTGCGCACTGCGTGAGTCAGCAACTTTGGCGCGCGGCGCGCGCGCAGCGCGGGGGAAGGCGGGGCGGCGGCCGCGCATGCGCCGTGCGCGCGTCCCGCCCCCCCGCGGCCGCCCCGGGGCAGGGAGGGCTCGGAGCGGCCGGGGAATCATCAAAAAATACCCCAAAAACACTGAACAACGAAAAAAATACCCGCTTCAAGAGTCCCCCGAAACGCTTAAATAAGGAAACAACCCCCCCACGTAAATACAAAAAAAAATCCCACTTAAGTAGCTCAAAATCCACTGAAACAACTCCATAAAACCACTTAGCCCCAAAACCCACCTCACTGGTCCCCAAAAAACACTTTAATGCCCCCCCCAAGACCCCTTAAACAGCCCCAACCCTCCACCTAAACAGCCCCAAAAAACCCACCCAAACAGCACTGCAAAATCACCAAAGTAACCCCCTAAAAACCACCTAAATAGCCCCCCCAACCCATTTAAACAGTTCCCAAGCCCCTTAAATAGCCCCCAAACCGCTCAAATAGCCCAAGAAACACTTCAGTAGCCCAAACGCACTCCCTGCTCCGCAGCTTTATTTTGGGATCTGGACACTGGGGGGTGCAGGGGGGACACGGCCACTCCCGGGGGACAAACGGGACCGGAACGGATCAAATCCAGCGCTCAGAGCCGAGATCCCGAAGGAAACGCTGAAGGCTCCTCCCCCTGAACCAGCCCGCCTTAACCCCAGTTCTGAACACACACAAAAAAAGCAGGAAAATGTAGAAACGAATGGGAAGGAACTGATGTTGTCATAATAAATAAAGAACATGGAGAGACTTCAGGTTCAAATTCTTCCCACCGCTCTGCAGCTTCATCAGTGGCTCCATGAGGCCATTTCCCACTGCCAGACACCCAAATCCCAACATTTTTCCTACAGAAATCACCCAGGGTCTCTTCCTCACAGCATGAGCAACCCTGCTTGCTGCCAGATGTGGGGCACAGCTGGCACAGCCAACCCTCCTTGCTGCCAGATGTGGCACACAGCTGGCAGAGCCAACAACCCTCCTTGCTGCCAGATGTGGGGCACAGCTGGCAAAGAGGGAGACCCCAGGATGAGCAGGACACATCCTCAGGATTCTCTTCACCAGCATCAGGGAGATGCCAATTTTGAGGCTTTAAGGGAGATTTGGGACCCTTTTTTTCAGTCAGAACAGCCTAAAAAAAGTCTCTATTTTTCATCTCTTCCGTTCCTCCTCGCGGGAGACAGGCGGGCAGTGCGGGTTTTGTTCCTCCAGCAGCTTTTCCTCACAAACTTCTTCCAGCCAAATGGAACAGAGGTGTTTGTCTCCATCCCTCGGGGGGGCTGGGATCCCAGCCCAGCCCAGCTGCCCCGGGCTGGGCCTCCCTCAGCGCCAGGCCCGGTTCAGCAGCTTCACCTGGGCCAGTCTCTTGGTGATCATGGTGGCAAAGACCAGCCCGAAGAGCACGCTGCTGATCAGCACGTAGTCGTAGTCGTCCTTGAGCACATCAAACTGCTTGGAGGGGTACACCCGGGTCTGGAAGATGTCCAGCCCATAGGCTACAACCTGCAGGGAGGAGATCAGGAGCTGGGGATGCAGCTTGGAGCATAAAACCCCAAAATGATTCCCTCAGGGTGACAGTTTCAACAGAAAGGAGCGATGGTTATGCTGCGAGCAGCTGTGTTACGGGGGTTACAGAATTCAGATCCACCCCCAAATTTCACACTGAGTCCTCTCCCCTGCTCTCACCAAGCACGTGGACTCGAGGCCAGAGGGGGCTGTGTAAATCCCCCTCATCCTGGAGATGGTCTGGTTGTAGTTGATGAACCTCTCGGCGTGGATCTGCACGTCGGGTGAGTACGGGATCAGGTTCTCCTCCCTGCAAGGCACCACCAGACATCAAACCCCAGCCAGGCAGCACACAGCAGGTGCCACCAGTGTCTCCTGATTATCAAAAGCTATCCTAAACCAGCAGATTTGGGAGCTTTTCCCAGTGCAGATTCATTATTGCTGCAGGATAAAAATCAAATATATCAGCTGTGTCAGGCTAAGCCGAAGTCTTACAAGTGTAACTCTAAAATATCCAGTTCCTCTGACTGCTGCTCCCTGAGAATACAGACACCAGGCTGGTTTATGGACTGACCTGCTGTAACACAGACAAATGCATCCCATCACAGAATCCTTCAGGTTGGGAAAGACCTCCAAGATCAGTGAGTCCAACCTCTGACCCGAAGGAACTTCCCTTCATTCCATGCCAAGACTCCTCTGAGTTCAGGCAGGACAAGTTGTTCCTCTTAACCCAAAATCCAGCCCTTTCCAGAGCCCAGGTTCTCATCCTTCCCTACCTGCTCTGCTCCGTGGGGATCTCTGGGCGCCGAGGGTCCAGCAGAGCCTTGGGAAGGGACAGGATGGCCCCAGAGGGCAGCCCAACTGTGCATTGAAGGAAAAGCATCTCAAAAATCAGAGAATCCCAGAACAGCTGGGATTGGAAGGGTCTTCTGGGGATCACCCAGTCCAAACCCCCTGCCTAGGTAGGGTCACCAGGAGCAGATCACTCAGGAATGCATCCAGGTGGGTCTGGAATGTCTCCAGAGAGACTCCAGACCCGCCCTGGGCACCTGTGGCACTGCTCTGCCAACCTCAAGGGAAAGTTCTTATGTAGGGGTGAAACTTACTGGGTTTTAGTTTATGTTCTGGGCACCACTGGAAAGAATCTGGCACCTCATGGCCACTCCTGACAGCATTTTCTGACAGCCAACAGAGACACTCTCCTGGTGCTTATCCCTGCACTCGCAGGAGTCCAGCACAACCCCCAGGCGTGGCTTTTTGGCAGCGAAGTGCATTTGGCTGGATTTCAGGGCCACCCTTCCCCTGAGCAGGTACTCACTGAGCAGGTGGCGGCTGGTGATGCCACGCTCGGTGATGGTGGCCTCCATGGCACTGATGGCAGAGGGGAAGATGTAGGATTGCTGCAGGACCTGGGGCAGAATGGGGCGGTCCAGGGAGCTGAAGGCTGTGGCGTTGTACTGCTCCGTACCCTCGTAGAGCTCCAGCACCGTGAACTCGTTCCGCCGAGCCTTCGTGTTCCAGTACTGGTACTGCAGCCAGGAGTTTCAGGAGCATCAGGGAAGGACCCAGGGCAATCACTAAACTGCCTCCATGCAGGTTCAGGAACTGCCCCGATGCCAAAAGGATTTTTGCTTTTTATACCTTTTCCATATATTTGTAGCTCTGTAGACTATTATTATATAGTTATACATATAGCTCCTTAACTAATTGCAGCACCTTCCTACCCCCCACTTAGATTTTAGAACAATAAGCAAACCTTGCTGGAATCTTATTTGGTCTTTGCTCTATAGTGAGCCAAGGACATCTCATTTTCTCCATATATCATAGACACAATAAAAAGGGAGCTAGAAGCTGGGGGGGGGGGGCTTCAGTAGGGGCAGAACTGAAAGGGGGGATTACTTTATTCACTGTCCCTCTAACTGGATAATTTCTGTTAAGTGTGCTAATTTGTTGAACTTACAAAATTGTCAGTCTTGCATTCCACATGTATTTTGCCATATTTGTACCATGAGTGACCTTCATTACAGATCACTGCTTTTTATCAGCTTGTGATTTTAGTGGTGCCCCCAAGCAAGCAGCTTACCACCACCCAGTTCTCAGAGTGCACCATGTGCACAGGCCCCTTGGCCTTCTTCTGCACGGAGGAGTGGATGATCCTGCCCGTGACCCCGTCCATGAGGTAGATCCCGATGAAGGTGCGCTCGTGGTGCGTGTCCGTGCTCTCGGTCACCACGGCCAGCAGGTTGGGGTTCAGGGACTGGGGACGAAGGAGAAACAGCTGAGGCACCCTGTCAGTGCCACAAACACCTCCTTCCTGCTCTTCACCTGGCACTGGGCATATTGTGAACAAATTAGCATAAATCACCTCAAGAAATCAAGCTGTTATCTCCACAATATCAGACTGTGACTGACTTAACTGCTGCATGGAAACATTTTCGAAAAGAAACCTCCAAAATGAGTGTTCATCCACAGAGTGTGTGTCCATAAAGAAAAGCTGGCACCACAGGGCAGCTCATCCCAATGCAGCAGCAGGGAATGGCACTGGGATCTTCCCACGGGATAACCCCTCAACAAAAAGCCAACACAGAGCTGCAGCAGCACCTTGTAGAGGACGCTGCGGTCGCCCATCACGCGGCCCTGGGAGTGCACGTGCTCGTTGGACCTCTTCCCTTTGACAGCCACAATCCTCTGCACCTCTGTGGGGATGGCCACCTCCCAGATCTCCTCTGTGCTCAGGTCCTGCAGGGAAAAAGCATGTGGGAGCTCGGATCTCATCTTCCAAGGACACCAGCTCCACCAGCAGGATGCAGATTCCCTTCCTTTGGGATTTCCCAAGTTTCTTTGGTGTGTTTTGAGGCAGAACGTTGTTACAGAATTTCTGAGAGAGAGAATGATTTATGTTTGGAATGAGGTTTGAACTACCCCCTCAGACTAGGCCTGATGAGCAGCCTTGATGGAGCCTGGAAGCCTTTGATGCAGTGAGAATTCAGTTGTGGCACAGTTAGAAATTATGTTAAGGTAACTACAAAGTAATTAGCTATCCAAGCATTAATTAGAGTGAAAAGCCTGACCACCTTAAGGCAAAGGTAAACAATGTTAGCTTGCCAATCAGAGTGTCTTTGTAAACTGTAAACTATATGGAAGTTATAAAAACTGCCATCTTCTCACTAATAGGGGGAGAACACTGCATTAATCATATTGGTTGGATGTGCATTCTGTCCTGTCCAGCTCTTCTGATTTAATGAGGTCCCTGGCTTTTGAACGTTCTGGTTTTGAGCAAAGCTCCATGAAGGGAGCTGATATCTGCCATTATCCCCAGGGCATTCAGGAAGTGCAATGGGCCTTCCATACCTTTTTCAGCCTGAATCCAGAGAGTTTTCCCTGCTCAGCATCAACCAGGTAAAAATAGATGGAATGGGCTATTTCTTCTAACTGGCGAAGGACGTTTTTAGTGGCTGGGAAAGGTGTAACCTGGAAAGGAAGTATTGAAACACAGCTTAAAAACAAATGATACAGACAAAACCACCCCCCCAGAATGAGCCAGAAAGATTATTTCTAACGTGTTTATCAAGATAAGGTCTGTCTTACCAGAATAACCTCATAGTTTTGTGTGAAATGTGGCTCAATGGCATTTTTTTCCATCTTGCTCCAAAAGGGAGGGGAATAATTAACCAGAATGTGAAGAAAACTGCCTCCAGGCAAAGAAAATTTACCTTGTACTCATCATCAATCAGGAGCAGCACTTTGGCATAGTCTTGATCCATAATAGGCAGAAGCAAAGTCTGGAGAATGGGACGTTTCAGAACAGGAGGAGCTACTTGGCTTCTCTTCCCAAAGATGGGGTTAAAGACATACAGAAAACTCATCTTGGTTTCCTGAAAAACAGGGCAAGTTTTGCCTCTTGTTTAGGTAGAAAAAAAAAAAAAAAAAGTCTTTTTCTAACTGTTACTTGCTGGTGTAGATTGTTCATACCCTGAGTTCAGCTACTCTATCCTGAAAATATTCTGTTTGGAAACACACTTTTGTCCAAACATTTATTCATAACAACCATGATCATACCCAAGCTTCTGTGTCTGCTTCCCTCCAGGTCTTTCTCCCTTGCCATCCCCACATCAGTGACAACCAGATATGCCCAAGAATATGGTTTTATTGCCCTGTGCAAGGGCAGATTTCCATGCCCAGTGGAGGGGCAGGAAAGGGCCTCACCTTGTCCTTGACAAGCAGAGTGCACTGGGGAGGGTGGGGGAAATGGGCTGTTGTTCTCTGCACCATCAGCTTGAAGGAGGAGCCTGGTCTCACGTTCCTGAGGTATTGCTTCCATAGGATGGTGCCAGAACTGCTCTCAATGCCAAAAAGCTGAGGAAAAACGTGGGAAAGCCAAAGTTTAGGAAGACATCTCTCCCATTGGAGCACAGCATCCTCCCGTGTCATATCCCAAAGAAAGCTGAATCTTAGTCCCCCTTTAAAATCATCACAAACATCCTGTGCACCTTCCATTATTTCTGGGTAAATAATTTCCCAAGCCTGGCTAAAAAGAGGGCTGAGCATTCAGAGCTGAGACTCTTTGCTCCAGCCTAGAAAGAGATTCCTGCCCTGGCCTCCTCACCTTGCCCGAGGCAGTGACCATCACCATCATCTTCTGGAGGTTGAACTCATCTCTGGCCAAATTGTCAATGTTAATCTCGTTTTTGATCTGACTCCGGGGCTTCCTGGCATCGTAGAACATCTTCCAGAGGTGGGCAGTCCAGGCTTGCAGCAGGATGAGCTGGGATGAGAGTCGCTTCAGGAACATTCCCAGCAAACCATCTGCAAGTGGCACCACAGTGACACCAGGAGGGAATACACACCCATCCCACCCCCGAGCTGAAACTGCTGTCCAGCACTGCCATGCACAAACCTGGGGAACTCCTTGCCTCCCCTTCTGCACTAAGTTACAATTGTCATTTCTGTGAGACTCTGGCATTTACCAACCTCTCCCACTCCACACTCATTCCAAAACACGCCCTGATCAACTGAAAGCAAACCTTCATGCAGAGGATTTTGTGTTTCTTCTCACTGTGCCCACCTACTGCTCCCCCACCTCTACAGAAACCCCTCTGCACTCAGAGGAATTAAAAATAATTAATTCTGCCCAACCAGGGTTTGTATTCCACTTCTTAAAGTAACCAAAACACTGGATTTCAACTGTTTCAGCCCCTGAGGAGAGCAAGCAGAGGGGACCAGTGGCACCAGGATGCATTAGGGAGGAGCAGAGCACACTCCATGCAGGATGGGGTTACCTTGGATGGCTGCATCCAGGACAGCAAGGAAAGACAAAACAAAGCAAAAAAAGCTATTGGAAAAGAGTCTTCCAGAGAGTCACATGAAACATTTAGGAGACATGGCCAAAATCCCTCCTACTGCTGCTGGTTTTTTTAATGTTACAATGTAAAATATTCATGTCATCTGGATTGGATTGCCAAAGTTTAGACAGAAAAAGGTTTATTTCTGCTCATTTTAATTGGCATCAGTAGAGATTTAAATTAATCTCTCAGCCCAGAGTAAACAGAAAACAATAAACACATTTATTTAGGAAAGAAAAACTCACAGAGGTAATTCTGCTAAACCCACCTGCTTTTTTTCCAAATTCTCCCTCCAACTCAGCCTGTGCACCTGTCAGAGGCAGATCCACCATCTCCAAGCTTACCACCTCTGCCAGAGACTCCTCTCTGCTCCACACAACTTTTCCTGGAAAGAAATAAGAGTAGAGTATTGGAAAAATCAACTTAATATTTGGGAATTGACTCACTGAATATAAGAGTATCTTTCGGTGCAACTCGGAAATGCAAATCACTTCTAAATGAAATGCAAAACAGTGTATAAATATCTAATATAATTAATTATTTCATAAAAGACAAATACTTCATGCAACAGGAGCCACTTCTAGGAAAAAAACCTCAGAACCAGTAAAAGCAATCTGGTGCTTTAAAAGGGTTCCAGTCATTGAGTCTATTTAAAATAGGAGATTCACAGTGTGAACTCCTGGATTCCTTTAGAGCCCCACAAAATTCATGCTGCTGAGATGGAACTTTCAACCCTTTCTGCAAATCAACATTTTTGCCATGAGGACCTTTTCTGAAAATCTCTGAGGAAGATCTACACCAGAACTTACACTCTCATCCTACAAAAAGTTTTGAAATCTGCAGAAACCCCCTGAAATTCAAAGGCTCTGCCCACACAAAACAGAGGTGTCCAGGTGAGGGTGAAAAGAGTCTCCTGTGTCCTTCAAGGGACTCAGGAGAGTTAAATCAATTTTTTCAGCTTCCAAGGAAAGTCATGATAAAATACAATCCTTGAGGACACAGAATTTTCTCCTGGTGACTGCTACAAATGGAGGAAGCTGCTTTTGGGAGTCACCTGGCTGCTGGAGGAACATGAGCATGTGGTCTTCTGTCTGCACCAAGGCTCGATAGCCCACGGAATCATCCTTCTTCAGGAAAACTTGGATGTACAGCTGGGAAAAAAAAACACAAAACAAAAAAGGCAAGGAAAACAGCGAGATTAATGATCACATCATCTCCTTGGAGACAGCAGAAATCAGGTGAAGCCAGAGCAAAGTGATGCTGTAATCCCTGGAATGCTTTTCCCCTTGGCTGAAGGGCTCCCATCCTGCCAAACCAGGGAAAGGGGAGCACTGCAAGGACTGAAATAACCCCTCCTTGCTCACCTGCTGTGGCTTGGCCCCTCCTTGCTCTAGGTTAAAGGTGATTGTGGTATCCAACAGCCTTTGCCCAGTTTCAACCAGGTAGAGGTTTATGTTGTAGGTTTGATTGGAGCAGATTAAGGAATCCTGTAGCAATGAGCAGAAAACAAGGGTTACACCCACACCACACCAAATCCTGCAGCAGAATTTCATGCCCAGCAAAAAACTGGGGCTTCAAGATATTTTTAGGCTGTATTAGGTTGTAGAGCTGGGGTAAGACCTCTGTCATTCTGCTCCTGCAGGTGAAGGAATAAAATGGACTGACAATAATTTGGGAACCAATGCACCCCATACCTGCCTCCGGGCATCCTCCAGAGTGCTGCCAGCATGGAGGCCATCAGAGCTGCCAGGTTTCTGCAGGGAGCATGAGAGGACATGGAACATGGCTTCAGACACCAGTAAAGTAGAAAATTAGGTTTTCAACTGTCTGACAAGTCTCAGCTTGCCTGAGATATCAGGCAGGAAACAGCTCTGCTCTGTTCTATTCTGTTTCTGATAAAAATGAAAGTATGTTTGATATCTCTAAGAACTGAAATCCTCTGTGGATCAGGAAAACAAATTCCTTGTCACATGCTCACCTTCCTGAAACAAGATATTCACTGAGCCAGGCACAGCCTGAGCTGGATGTAATCAAGCCCTGCTTGTCTTATCACTGAAACTTATTAAATCCTCCTCTTCCTCAAGGGGCTTCCCATCCCTGGGCCTGTGAAACACCAGTGGAGCCCACCCCCAGTGCACATCCCCAGAGCTGGGCTGGTCCCAGGGGACAGGAATTGTGCTAACCAGTTCATTCCTGCACGTCAGGACAGCGGCCACAGTCTTCTCCCCGGTTGTTGCAAAACTCACCAGAGCTGCCTGGAAAAGGGAAAAAAAAATAGCAAGAAATCATTAAAAACCACCCTCAAGAAACACCCAAACCCCACCAAAAAGTATTTCTGAAGTAAATAAAAACACAGTGGAATTAAAAGCAGATTAAATGGCACACCCAAATTTTAAATTGTACGGTTTCCCCCAACTCAAAAATAAGAAAGATCTACTTCTCATAATGATGGGAACAGTTGACCTGCCACAGGTTTTTGAGCCATGATACCCAGAGTTACTGAGACTTTTAAAACCTGCCAGCTGGCCCAGCAGTGTGAAGGATGTTCAGCTGCACTTGGCCCTGTCCCTGGTCTCTCAGGTACCTGCTGGAAGTCCCGGAGGTGGCTGAGCAGCCCCTGCTTGTACTGCAGCAGGGAGAAGTGGCTTGGGGACAGCTGCAGGAAGAACTGAGTCCGTGAGGCACTGGTCACACTGGGCTGAGTGGCCAAGATCCTGGCCTGGAAGTCATCTGCAAACTCCAGCTCCATGGACTGCAGGGGAGACAAGCACACGTGCTGGGGGAGTCGTCCTTCACCGAGACCAACAGCTCCTTCCCCCAGCAGCAGTCAGAGATTCCCTGAGTCTGGGGATGGAGCAGGAGCAGGGAAGGCTGAGGATCCATTGGAGCAGAGCTCAGAAGGCATCGATCCAGAAGGAGGAACAGACCAAAACCTTTCCCACCCTTCCCTCAATTTACAGAGCATGATCCCCCATCTTCAATCACCCTCCAGTTCACCAACAGACTGGAGAGATGTCACCATAACGGGTCAGGACCGGGCAATAAGTGACATAGACTCTAAAAACATTCACAGAAGGCTAATTCACTTAATAAAGAAACCCAGTGCTTTTTATACCCTAATTTGCTACATGTGGACCTGATTAGTCCTTTAATTAAAACACCATCACCGCTGGCTAATTAAGAAGCCACCCTTTGGCAAACAAACTCATGGGCAATACAGCTTATTACAAAACACCAGGTGCAGATTGTTTAGAATTCCCTCTCTCCAGCTCCCTGATGTTCCCCAGGCCGATTCTGGGAAACTGGTCTAGCTTTCTCACTCTCTGACCAGGCTGTCACCACAGGGAACCAGTTCCAACTGGAACCAGACCAGTCAGGCAAGGAGTGACAGGAGTGCTCCTGCAGCAGTGCTCACCTGCAGGGGGATGTGCCTCATGTCCTGCTCCGTGTCCAGGGCGCAGACGTGCAGCGAGCGCGCGGCCGCGTCCACGCACACCAGCACGGCCTCGCCCACCACGGCACAAGAGCCCTGCAGGTCCCCCAGCCACGGGGCTGCCACCCTCACCTGCAGAGAGACACAGCCAGGGCTCAGCAGCACACAGCCTGCGCCCACGTGCACACAACAGCAAGTTAAGTCAGTTATTTTTTAGCCACAACTGAGAAAAACCACCTGTCAGCCTGAGGGTTATGGGGGAATCCTGACTAACAGCTGCCAGACAGGTTCAGTTTGGCTTTCAGGGCATTCAGCCATGAAATCCCTGGTGTGGGGGCAATGCCTCAGGGAAAGGGAGGGTTCCCCATGGCACAACAATCGATTTCTCTGCCCACCACAGCACAGGGCTGGAAGCGCATTTGTTCACATCAAACCCAGCATTTTGGCTCCACTACCTGTCTTGTGATTTCTCCATCTTCTACGTTGAATGTCAGCACGTTCAGGTGGCTCTGGGGAACGATGCCAACCACGTGGATCACTCCAGTGCCACGGGAATACAGCAGCTCGTACTGAGTGCTCTCACTGCAGGACAGGCAGCAACCATGGAGCACCATCCTCTCACACTGCAGTTTGCAGAGGCGCAAGGCAGGTGCAGGCCCCTTCCCTCTGCCCCGTGCCAGGGGATCACACCTCTCCCTAGAGGCGTTCTCACCTTTCTGGCAGCTGTTCCACCCACTTCTGGTGCCCGTTGGACAGGTAGTGCAGAGACAGGGCCGCCTTCTTCAGCACTGCCACGTACTTCACCGCCTCAGGGAGCCCCACCAGGGCAGCCCCCTGGAAACTGAGCACAGGCACCAGCAGTTAGGGAATTCTTTTCCTATTTTACCCTGGGGAAGGGGCTGGAGCACCAGGAGAGGCTGATGGAGCTGGGAAAGGGGCTCAGCCTGGAGAAAAGGAGGCTCAGGAGGGACCTTCTGCCAGGAAGGGGTCAGGCTCTGCTCCAGGAACAGGGACAGGAGCAGAGGGAACAGCCTCAGGCTGGGTCAGGGCAGGCTCAGGGTGAACACCAGCAGGAATTTCCTCATGGAAAGGGTGCTCAGGCCTTAGCAGGGGCTGCACAGGGAGGTTTGGAGTGCCCATCCCTGGAGGTGTCCTGGAAATGGCACTCAGTGCTCTGGGCTGGGGACAAGGTGGGGATTGGTCACAGGTTGAACTGGATGGTCTGGGAGGGCTTTTCCAACCTCAGTGACTCTGGGATTCTCCACAAGGTTCAGGCATTCAGAAAGAATTCACCCAAAATTTGTTCTGGAACCTGTACACCTGACTAACCTTTCTCTCCAATGCCAGCCCATACTGAGTCCATGACCCATTTTTTCCCTCCCAGACCAGCCCTACAAGGAGAACCAAGCCGTGCAGACAGGAAATCCCACCTGCCAGTGTCCAGGGAGGTCTCCCAGTTCAAGCCCCCGATGTTGGTCTCCCAGGAACGCAGAATCCTCCCAGCACTGGACACGGTGATGGCATCTGGAGAGGAGGGGACAAACACAGCGCTGGCACCCACCACGGGCCAACACAGAGGTGGGCTCTGCACGTCCAGCCTGTGCCCCGAGGCTGGCTCCACACTCCAGGAGCCCTGCCAGCCTCAGCATGTGCCCCTGTGAGAAACAGCTACTCACTCTTCAGAAATTAAGAAAGGTTTATTAAATCTTATCAAGCATACAACAGAAGACTGAATAGAGAAAATGTTACAGCACCAGGAGCAGAGGCTGTGCTCACCCACATAATGGAGGTTTCACCTTTTAACCCTTTAGCCCCTCCCAAAGTTCTGTCCATTGACTTGTTCTTCACTGTGCAGAGATGGAGGTCACTTCCTCAAATCCTGACTGGAGGTCAGAAGTCACCACAGTGACAAGCTCACCCTCCCAAACATCCCAATCCCTTGATAACAACACAGGAGTAAAACACAACTATAAATCCACCAATCTTTTCTTACTTTACCTACATGATATTTGCCTGCTAAGTGTGAGAATCAACCACGGCAGCGGCCATCTCCCCAGCCCTTACCCTGCCCGTGGATCAGCATGGCATCGACGGCTCCCTCCGGGGTGCCCTTGTCCACGTGGCGCCACACTGCAAGAGACCAGCGGGGCAGAGGCGGCTGTGCCACAGCAGCACCCCGACACGTGTCAGAAATGCACCCCATACCACGGCCTCCCTGCTAATGCTACAGTGAAGTCTCCATCTGTGACCTTGGAAAGGGTGTATTGATCTCTTTTAAGTAGTGCTGTGTTCATCTTTTTTTTAAGGAGTGTGGTAAATATAGTTCTTAGGCTAAAACATAATATTAAAGTAGAACCCGTGTAATGTAAGATGCTTTTTGTAACTAGTGCAAGAAATGGAAAAGAAAATCAAGAAATTCTTTGCGTTATTCTCTCTGCACAGAGGTAACAGCAACAAGACACCAAGATTCCACAAAAAGAGTTATTGCCTCCTTATCGGGAAGACTCCGACTTCGAGGGGCCAAGAAAATTGATTTACAAGATGAGGGGGGAAAGCTAAAATTAAACAGAAACATCCTGTTTTGAAAAGGAACGTCGGAATTATGTATGAGATACATGTATATGCAATAGACTACTGCCTTTAAGGGGTAATCCTTTGTTAGTAAGGTGTGCTTTGTGGCAGAGTGCAAGAGCACCCGGACGTCCCTAATTCTTTGCTTTTTATTGTCTCTTGTTATCCTAATAGTAATAGGATTAGTAATATTCATTGCTATTAAACTCCTAAGCTTTTAGCACAAGTGAACGGGGCTTTGCACAGTGCTCGCAGAGCCAGCCGCCAGACAGGCTCCGACCCGCCGAGCCCTCCCGCCCGCCCAGGGCGGCGGCCACCGCACCGGAGCGGCACCGGCGTCACCCTCGGCCCCGCAGCGGCCGCACTCACGGATTTCGCCGCTCCGCGAGTTCAGGGCGGCCACCACATTCTCCTCGGTAGCCACGACGAGCTTCTTCGAGCCCTGCGAGGCCTCCAGGGAGGCGAACTTGAGCTTGCCCACATACTGCTGCCTCCTGCAGAGGGAACGGGAGCGCCGCTGAGCGGCGGGAGCGGCGCGGCGGGGACCCAACGCGGTGAGACCCCGGCGCTCACCAGTCGAACTTGCCCACTTGGTCCTCGTAGACGGCGGCGGCCAAAGGCAGCAGGACCAGGAGAACCAGGAGCGGCGGGACCAGGAGCGGCAGCGGCGTGCGCGGCCCCGCCGCCATGACAGCGGCCCCGGCGCCCGGGGGGCCTTCTGCGCCGCGGGGCCGCCCGCGCCGCCGCCTGCGCGGGGAAAGGGCGTCGGCGCCGCGGGGAGCGCGCAGGCAGCGCGCGGGGCAGCCCCGGCCGTTCCCAGCAGCCCGCGCGCGGCGCGGGGGCTTCGCAGCACGGCGCAGCCATGCCCAAGTCCCGGCGGGACCGCAAAGGTGGGAGCGCGGCCGGGCCCGCACACCCGACACCCTGCCCGGCACATCCCTCGCCCGCCCCACTCCTGTCCCCTGCCCCGCCGTCTTGTCATTCCTGGGCCCCATCCATCGTCCCCTTCCCTATCCCTTGTCCTCTGCCCGCTCCCTTGCCCATCACCATCCCCTTCCCCTCTCCCATCCTCCATCCCCACCCCTCCCTGACGCTCTCTCCGCTCCCCGCAGTGTCCCTGACGCGGACGCCCCGCAAGGGGCTGGAAGCCAAGCAGGCGCTGATCGCCGAGGTGAGTGTGGCCCGGGCCCTCCTCCCCTCTCCCCGTCCTGCCCGTTCCCCCCGTGCCCGGCCCCGGTAACGGCTCCCCCGCAGCTGCGGCGCTGTGTGGACACCTACAAGTACATCTTCGTCTTCTCCGTGGCCAACATGAGGAACAACAAGCTGAAGGATGTGCGGAACGCCTGGAAGCACAGCAGGTAGGCAGGGGGCGGTGCGGGGTGGGGGATGCCCAGGGGGTGCGCGACAGGGCTGACATTTTCCTCCTCCTCCTCCCTCTCTTGGGCAGGATCTTCTTTGGGAAGAACAAGGTGATGATGGTGGCGCTGGGCCGGGAGCCGAGCAGCGAGTACAAGGAGAACTTGCACAAGGTACCCGCTGAGCTTCCTCTGCGTGGCCTAAAGCTTCTCCTGGCACGTTCACATCCTGGAGTAGCATCCTGGGGTCACCCTCCTGGGGGGATTTAACTCAATCCATCCGTGTCCTGCCACGAAGGCTCTGTTGAGTGGGGCAGTGCAGGACTGAGCCCCTTCAGGTGAGTCCCTGTGCTCCCCAATCCCCGTGGCTGCTCCTTTCTTCCAGGTCAGCAAACACCTGAGGGGGGAGGTCGGGCTCCTCTTCACCAACCGCACCAGGGACGAGGTGGATGAGTAAGTACCAGCCTGGCACAGCCTTTCTGTTGTCACAAAACCCCAACGCTCCCTGCTGCTTCCCTTAAAGCAGGGATGGTCTCATGGGCCTCTTCCACTTGACTTTGTCAGCCATTCCTGCAACAGCAGAAGTCATGGAGGGCTTTGGGTTGGGAGGGACCTTAAAGCCCATCTCATTCCACCCCCTTGGGCACTCCAGGGCTCCAGGGGCAGCCACAACCTCCCTAGATAACACCAGATCCTCATGAGGCTGTGCCCCAGTCCCTGTCTCAGCCCAGGGGTGTTCTCCCCCACTGAGGCTCTTGTTGCCCACCTCTGTCCCAGGTGGTTCTCCAAGTTCCGGGAGCTGGACTTTGCCCGTGCTGGGAACAAGGCGCCCTACGGGGTCAGCCTGGACACGGGGCCCCTGGAGCAGTTCCCCCACTCTATGGAGCCGCAGCTGCGGCAGCTGGGGCTGCCCACAGCGCTGAAAAAAGGTACAGCAGGGTCTGGGTGTGGAGAGAACGCAGAGCAGGGTCTGGGTCTGGAGAGAACGCAGAGCAGGGTCTGGGTCTGGAGAGAACGCAGAGCAGGATTGAGGTCTGGAGAGAACGCAGAGCAGGGTTTGGGTCTGGAGAGAACGCAGAGCAGGATTGAGGTCTGCAGAGAACCCAGAGCAGGACTGAGGTCTGGAGAGAACCCAGAGCAGGACTGAGGTCTGGAGAGAACCCAGAGCAGGGTTTGGGTCTGGAGAAAACCTGAGGGACAACTTTCTCATTGTAGTGCTGGGGCTAGAACTCCTTCTATCCTCGTGCTGTTGTTCCCAAACTCGTGTCTAACGCTGGGTAAAGCTCCCAGATTTCTGCAGAATGCCATCCTTTCCAGTGGAAGCAGCCTGGATTAACTCACTTGGGAACCAGGTGTGGGGTTTTAGAGCTGATCTCGCCCATCTCTTTGGGGTGCACTGATGCTGCTTGGGAAGGTGTCAGCTCCAAGGGGTGGTGTTGGAGGGAGTCCTGGCTCTGCCCCCACGTTCCAGGGAGCTCCCAGTGCCTGGGATCCTACTTCCAGGGGTTTTGCTCTGCAGGAGTGGTGACACTGCTTTCGGATTATGAAGTGTGCAAGGAAGGGGATGTTCTCACCCCGGAACAGGCCCGTGTGCTGGTGAGTAACACAGCAGCCCTGCTTCCTGACACAAATTAACCAAGAATTAATTAACACATCTCCTAAAACTCAGCAGCAATTATTTTGATTCCTACTTTGCTCCACTTCCCCCTGGAAGCGGAATTTACTGTTTTGCTAGGCTGGGCACAGAGTAAAGCAGGAATGACAGATTTGTGTCCTCTCCTAGAAACTCTTTGGCTACGAGATGGCAGAATTTAAAGTCACCATGAAGTTTCTGTGGAATTCTGAGACGGGAGACTTTCAAAAGCTCATGGGAGATGAAGCAGAGGAGGAGGAAGAGGAGGATGATGATGATGGCAGCAATGAGGACTAACAGCTTGGACACCAGACAGTTCTATTTTAAGGACAAAAAGAGGATATTTCCCTTCCCCAGGTGCACCTGGACTGGGATGATCTTTACAGAAAATGACCTAACTATGCTTTTTTTATATTTATATAAATATCTATGTAAAACTTCACACAGTTGTTGTTGCTCCCTGTTAGTGATAGTCTATCCTGTGATCTGAGGAAATGCCAGCTCAAACATGAAAACTGGATAGGAAGGGTGTAAATGTAATCGAATTTTGATATAGCACGAAGGGAAATATGCTGAGGGTTTGTTATTTTGACACAGAAGGAGATACTTAGCTCAATCCTTGAAATTTTGCCTTATCCCTGAAAATGTCCAAGGCCAGGCTGGATGGGGCTTGGAGCACCCTGGGATAGTGGAACGTGTCCCTGCCCATGGCAGGGGGTGGAACAAGATGAGATTTTAGGATCACCCAACCCAAACCATCCTGAAATTCTGTGATTCAAAGTCCCCAAGTGCTGCCAAAGAGATGACAGGCACGGATCAGAGATGAGCTCTGCACTAGAAAGAGCTTTTATTCTTGTATGTAATTATTTAAGATTTCAAATTAAAGCAGACCAGGGGCCTTCACCTTGTGAAGGTGTTCACTTTCCTGATCAGCTGCACCCTGAATCACGGGCTGTGCTGGGGGAGCCGAGGGGCCGGAAGGGAGGGCTAAGGCACAGGTGTGGCTCCTACAAAGCTTCACTGAGTCAGGAAAACCCTGCAGGCCTCCAGCCGTGGAGGGTGGGGTGGGCAGCTCCTCTGCCAGGTCTCCAGAGCCTGTGCCAGGTGTCCCAGCCTTCCTTCCCTAGCGGAAGTAGTTGGGGCAGTCGTGTGCACTCAGGTTCCAGGCCTCGTCGAACGCCTGCACCACGGCCGGCAGCAGGGGACCCTCCTCGCTGTAGGTGAGGTTCTGCTCCAGCTGCTCCAAGTTGGACATCCCAATGATCACTGCATCTCCAAGAGAACCCTAGGAAGAGGTGGGAGGTGTTGTTGATCCCAAAAGAAAGTTCACTTCCCAAGCCACTGTGGGCCAAACAAAGCATTTCTTTCCACTAAAGAACATCCAGGAATTAAGCAACTGACACCACAAATTCTGCTCACTAGGCCAGGACATTCCCAAGTCACTCCAAATCCTCCGAAGCTGCCAAATCCTACTTTATGATGGGCTACAGGAACATTTAGGGAACATCAGGAATATTAAGCATTAGTTTCCTAGTCCACTGAAAGGCAAGTCCTGTCCTTGCAAGGAAACTGAGTGCGTGGGAAGCCAAGACCCCAGCAACTGGCACTAAAATCCTCCACTTGAAGCTTCCAGTTCTGAACACATGGGGAAAGGCAGAGCTGCCTCACTCCCGCTGCCTGGAAGAGTCTGTACAGCAATATTCACTTTGGAATGCCACAATCCCACAGGATTAAAAGACACCTACACTGAAATTTCCCTGTTTGTCAGCCACGGCAGCGGTGCCCAGTGCTGGCAGCAGTGCCCAGGTCAAGCCCTCACCTGCAGTTTGGAGTGGTTGTAAAGCCAGCGCAGTGCAGCAGATGCCAGGCTGGGTGCAGTGGAGCCATAAGCCTCTTTCAGAGCTTTTTCTATCAGTGCAATTCCCTCAAAATTGTGTTTTTTCCAGTACCTGCCAAAAAAATGTCATTGTTATTGCCCTTGGGACCTCTAAGCAGTGGTACAGCTATATTCCAATCAAAAGGCTTTCAGGAAGCCTCATACAACTCATAGTAGCCTCGGAGGACTTCTGCAGTCTCCCTTGGGAGCTGTGAGGAAGCTGAGCCTAAAAACCACCCTGCAGAGCCCACTCATACACCACAGCCCCAGCCACGTGCACTGACATAATCCCAAGATTTGGTCAATTCTGCTTCCTCTCAGCTGACTATTAAGAATGTTTTTTTCATGGAGTCATTCCTGCTTGTCTGTCAGCTGAGGACATACCTGTCCCTGTAGGCCTGAGCCCAGTCATTCCCAAAAAATCTCCCAGTGGGCTGGCGCATGTCTTTGTCCTCGTACTTGTACTTGCCGGTCAGCAGCCCCCCTGGGACGGAAGGGAGCAGCAGGTTTGGGGATGGGCTGGCTCTGCAGAGCCCCCATTCCTCAGAGCTTTGTCCCAAAGCCTGGCCTTGCCCCTGTACCTGCCAGCGGGTTGTAGGCATAGAAGCGGAGCCCAAAGTGCCTGAGGCAGGGGAACAGCTCGGCCTCCACCTGGCGCGTGGTCGCATTGTACATTCCCTGCAGGGGTGGGAGACAGCCTCAGACAGAGCTCAGGGCACAGCAGCTGCCTCTTCCCACCCTTCCCTGGCAACACCCATCCGAGAGAGCAGCTTCAGATCACACAAAGTTATGATTTGCTCAGAACTTGCTGAAGGACTGCAAATGAAGCTCCATGGCCAGGGAGTCGCTGGCTCCAGCAATGAACACACTGAGCTGTTTCTGAGCACTGACCTCACTCAGCTGCCTGAATTTCCTCACTGAAAGGGTGCTCAGGCCTTGGCAGGGACTGCCCAGGGAGGTTTGGAATCCCCATCCCTGAAAATATCCAAAGAAGGCCTGGGCATGGCACTCAGTGCTCTGGGGTGGGTGACAAGGCGGGTACCAAGCACAGATGGGACTGGGGGTCTTTTCCAACCTCAGTGACTGTAATTTCCCAGACTAACTGGAGCAGATTCCTTCTGTGTTTCTGTCTGGCACACTGGGGCTGGGCCTAGATTTGGGGAGCCCAAATCCAAGCTCCCCCCCTCCCTCACCTGGTACACAGTTGGCATCACCCAGTTGTTGTACTTGCAGATGGCACAGATTTCTGCCACCTCCCACGCGGCGTAGTTTGACAAGCCAAGCTCTTTAAACTTCCCCTGCAGAGGAATAAAAGGGAATTTAGTTCCAGTGTTTCAAAGTTAATTTGGTCCCAAACACCCCAAGATGGATACAATGAAAAGGACGGTTACCAAATTTTAGTCCAGAAGGGTTAATTCCTGTCCACCTTTTCTGACGGACTATGAATTATTAAGACATGACAAAAAATATTCCCCATTTTCTGTTCATTTGGAATTCACACCTTCTAGTTTAAATGATATAACCAGACAAACAAAACTCAGGAATTCTTTACCCATTACCAGCACTAATCTTAACCGAGACTGTTAACAGGGCTGGAAGCAAAGTTCAGATGTTCCAAGAGCTCTTGGGAACAAAGTACACCATGTGAGCACACAAAGAGCAATGGCTGCTCAGCTCTGCCCTGGGCTCTGTCTCCTCTTCACAGAGCTGCACAAACCCAGCGCTGCAGACGGGCAAAACAAGAGCCCTGGTTTTAAAAAAAGCAGTGGTAAGGAGGGAAGAATCAAGGATTGTCCAGGACTCTGCACTTCACCTCTTTGTGCAGCTCGTTGCAGGCACGCAGGGTTTCCTCCACCGGGGTGCCGTGGTCAGGAGCGTGGAGGTAGAAGAGCTCCACACTCTTCCTCTGCAGCCTCTCCAGGGACGTGTCCAGTTGGGAGCGCACGCTCTCGGGCTTCAGCGTCTTCCCATCCCACGGGTTGGCCTTGGTGGCCACTTCCACTGGCAAAGAGAGGAGGAATGAGCAAGGATGTTTCCACCTTGAGGAGGGGAGTGGGGACAAGTGACATAAGTGTTTGAGGCATCTCAGGGAAGGTGCCTGTCCTCAGGAATCTGTCAGCCTGGCAGGGGAGGCTCCTCTCTGCAGGGACTGAGGGTCTGCCCCAGGCAGTGAATATCTGCTCCTCAAGGTCTGGAGCTCAGCACTAGTGCAGGGCCCCTTCCCCTCAGGCATGGCACCAGCAGGGAGAACTCCTGTCCTAAGGGGATGGGCCTGGGGCAATTCTGATTTCCTTGAGGAGGGAGTCAGCTGGGCAGGGAAGATCCCTCTCCTCAGGGAATGGACTCTGGGGAGGGCTCTTGTCCCTGAGAACGGCCTCAGACTGGCAGGGAGACCCTTCTCCTTCAGTGCCATCTCCTCAAGGAGGACATTGCCTCACAGGGAAGACCCTGCTCCTCGGGAAACGAGTCCTGGGCAAATCTCGTCTCCTCAAGAACAGTGTCAGCCTGGCAGAAGAGATGAGACCTCCTCAGGGACAACCCTCCTCAAGGAAGGACCCTCTCCCCAGGGCACAGCTCCAGCAAGTCCCCTCTCCTCAGGGAACTCCCTTCTCCTCATGAAAAACCCCTCTCCTCACAGAAGGAGTCCTGGCCAAGCCCCTTCTCCTCAAGGCCAGTGTCAGCTGCAAAGCAGCCCCTTCTCCTCAGACACGGGCCCCGAGGCAGCCCCTCTCCCCCAGGGCAGCCCCTCTCCCCTGAGGCAGCCCCTCTCCCCCGAGGCAGCCCCTCTCCCCCAGGGTAGCCCCTCTCCCCAGGGCAGCCCCTCTCCCCCAGGGCAGCCCCTCTCCCCCAGGGCAGCCCCTCTCCCCTGAGGCAGCCCCTCTCCCCCGAGGCAGCCCCTCTCCCCCAGGGTAGCCCCTCTCCCCAGGGCAGCCCCTCTCCCCCAGGGCAGCCCCTCTCCCCCAGGGCAGCCCCTCTCCCCTGAGGCAGCCCCTCTCCCCCAGGGCAGCCCCTCTCCCCTGAGGCAGCCCCTCTCCCCCGAGGCAGCCCCTCTCCCCCAGGGTAGCCCCTCTCCCCAGGGCAGCCCCTCTCCCCCAGGGCAGCCCCTCTCCCCCAGGGCAGCCCCTCTCCCCTGAGGCAGCCCCTCTCCCCCGAGGCAGCCCCTCTCCCCCAGGGTAGCCCCTCTCCCCAGGGCAGCCCCTCTCCCCCAGGGCAGCCCCTCTCCCCCAGGGCAGCCCCTCTCCCCTGAGGCAGCCCCTCTCCCCCAGGGCAGTCCCTCTCCCCAGGGCAGCCCCTCTCCCCCAGGGCAGTCCCTCTCCCCAGGGCAGCCCCTCTCCCCCAGGGCAGCCCCTCTCCCCCTCAAGACAGCCCCTCTCCCCCAGGGCAGCCCGCCCTCCGCCGCCCTACCGGGCTCGGTGCCGCCGGCCAGCAGCGTGCCCAGGATGCGCTCGGACTCGCCGCCCGCGTACATGAAGGCGGTGTCGATGAGGCGGTGTCGGCGGCGCAGGAAGGCGCGGAGCAGCTCGGCGCTGGCCTCGGGCCCGGCTCGCCGGCCCATCTCCATAGCGCCCAGCACCACCGCGGGCCGGGCCCCGCCGCCCGCCACCGCCGCCGCCATCGCCGCCCGCGCCGCCATCGCGCCTGCGCGGCCCCGCCCGCCGCCGCCGCCAGCACCGCCCGCGCCACCATCGCGCCTGCGCGGCCCTGCCCGCGCCGCCATCGCTCCCCGCGCCGCCATCGCGCCTGCGCGGCCCCGCCCGCCCGCCCGCCCTCACACGGCGGGGCCGGGGGGAACCGCGGGTTGTTTGGGAAAAGCAGCGCCGGGAGCCCGGGGGGAACCGCGGGTTGTCTGGGAAAAGCAGCGCCGGGACCCGCGGGGATCGTGTGGGACGGCAGTGGAAAAGCTTTTCCACTTTTTTTCTGTGGAAAAGCTCGCTGATTTCAGGCTGCGGGACTGTCAAAAATCGCCGATTGCCGGCAGCTTCCCGAGCAAGCGGCTGAGGGCTGCGGAGAGCGGCGGTGTGGGACAGCCTTAGAGGAAAACCGGCGGGTGGCTGAGGAGTCGTGGGTTTGTAAAGAAAAGCAGCCCAAGTTTCGAAAAGAGCGGGTTTTCAAGGAAAAATACAGTTGTGAACCGCGTCGGTGAAGAGACGAGTGCCGGTGCTGCGAGGATAGGTTGGTTTGATTTCGGCTTCTTTTATTTATTCTCCTCCCCCTCTTTTTTTTTTTCACTTCCCCTTTTCTTCTTCTTCTCTTTTCCTTTTCTTTTTTTCTTTTTTTTTTCTTTCCCCCCTCCATTTCCTTTTTCCTTTTCATTTTCCTTCTTTTATTTTTTCCTTTATTTTTTCCCCTTCCTCCCTTGTTTTCCTGTTTTTTCTCCTTCTTATTTCTTCTTTATTTCTTCTTTTATTTCTTCTGTTTCTCCTTTGAGGCCAAACGCTGCCAGGCTGGCAGCAAACCCAAGCCAAATAAAGGCGTGTTATCCACTAACAATCCATCTTTTCCAACATGAACCAGTACCTGGAGGAGCCCCAGACCTGTCCCTCCCACAGATCTTTCGTTCCCAGTGTTACTCAATTTTCCCTGTGCTATTCCCTTTTCCCCAGTGTTATCCCGGCGGGTTGATGGCCGCGCGGCGCTGGAGGGGTCTCCCCTTCGGGAATCTCTCCGATTGTCCCAACGGCTCCCGCTGGATCATGGATGTGTTCAATGAGTGTGCCCAGGACGGCCGGGATGTCGCCAGCATCGTCCTGGGGCTGGGCTCCATTGCCTGCTTCATCGCCGCATCCTTCCCGTGAGTATTGCTCCCGAAAGCCTGGGTGCCGCTGCCGAGTCCCTGGGTACTGCTCCCGAATCATTCGGTACGATTCCTAAATCCCCTGGGTGCCGCTCCCGAATCCCCGGGTATCACCCCCACATGCCGGGCAGCCCTTCCCGGGGGATGGCAGACACGGGGCCGCAAGCACAAGGTGCCAGAATGATTCAAAGCCCCCGGCAGGAGCAGCGAGGGCCCGGCACATTTGGGGCGAGGGGAGCAGCAGCACAGCCCCGGAGCCCCGGCGGTGGCCGCGGTGTTGTCGCTGTGCTTGCCAGCCGGAATGTCCCGCGTCAGGCACGTGCAGGGCCGGCAGGACAGGTCACACGGCAGAAGGAATGTCCCCGGGAGCCCTGGGGTGCTTGGAAGTGCTGACACAAGGGTGACAGAGGGACACGTGAGCGGTCACGGTTCTTTCGAAACCAGACGGGAGGATCCTGCAGGGATCATCCTCCCTGCTCCTCCCACAGGGCACTCGCTGAGCGCCGCAGGGGCTCAGGAGTTCTGCCTGGGGTCAGGGGAGCTCGTGGCCTTGCTTTTCCTCCCGTGCCTGCTTTGGGATCCACAGGAATCCTGGGGATGGCTCCCAGGTAGCGCTGAAGCAGCTGAGGGTGATGTTTGTGCCTCTGCCAATGCTCTACAGGCAGTTTTACCAGGCCTGCAGAACGGGCATCATGGACCAGGCTCTCTCCATCTATTTCCTGCTGGGATGGCTGGGCGGAGACCTCCTCAACCTCATCGGTTCCTTCCTGGCTGATCAGCTGCCCCTGCAGGTACCGGGGCTGGCTCTCAAACGCCCCAGCTCCAGGCAGGAGGGAGGGGCTGGCAGCTGCTTTATCCAGCACTGGGAGCCAGAGACCCAAACTGCCTGGGATGCTCTCTCTTTGCCCCCACAAAACGCTCCCCTCTCCCATTCTGGGCTTGCTCCCTTTTCCCCCCAGGGTATGCTCCATTCACTCCCAGGGATGCTCCCTCCTTCCCCCGTGGGCATGCTCCCTTTTTCTCCTCTTGGTGTTTTCCCTTCTCTCCAGGGATGCTCCCTGCTTCACCCCCAGGTTAACTCCTCTCCCTCCCTCGGGGCTGTTCCCTTCTCCACCTCAGCACCCTCCCCTCTCCCCCAGGGACACCGGGAGAGCAGGGAGCACCCTGTGGGACCATCCCAGTGCCCGCGGGTGTCCCCAGCACGTCCCCTCCCCGCAGGTGTACACGGCCATTTACTACGTGCTGGCAGACCTGGGGATGCTCTCCCTCTACTGCTACTACCGGGTGAAGAACAGGGGCAGAGCGTGTGAGTTGGGCAGGGCTGGGGCCTCTGCTGCCCTGGGCACTGGGGGCAGAGAGGGGGAGCCCAGGAGGTTCCAGGCACAGTTATTAGATGATGCCTCTTAGTGCTTGCTGGGTTGGGATTTTTTCCTTGGATAATTTGAGCCTCTAGGAGGGCCAAAGCCAACAAACGTCTACAGGCTGGGCCTGGGGCTTCTGCAGACCCTGCAACCCACCCCCACAGGCTGAACACAACCCCCCATGAGCCTCACTGGGCACAGAATTAAATAAATCCCGCACAGTTATGTGGTGACTCCTCCTCAGAGCTGGGAATCACAGAACTCCTAACTCAGGCAGTGCTGGAAGGGAAAGGGGGAAGTTTTCCCAGGTTTGGGGTCAGTGCTCCAGCCTTGACAGGGAAGTTCCTGTCTGTTCAACTGGAGTGAAAAATTCTTGCAGGGTTTAAACAGAGGAAATCCCCTTTCCAGCACTGCTGAACCCCAAACAGGCTCCTTGGGACTGGGGTGATTGTTTAACTTAGTAAGGACATGGAAAGTTATTAGCCAATTGGTATTTGACCCATCAGATCCATAGTTTTGTTAAGCTGGAGAGCTTGTTTACTGAATATAATCACTAAAAATTACTGAAAAATAATTTATTACTGCTAACAAATAAGCCACAGCAGGGCTTGCTCTGGCAGAGATTTGAGAGTGACTTAAGACAGTGAAATCTCGTAGTGGGAATGGAGCCCTAAACACAAAGAAACCAAGATAGGAGCAGTTTCCTCCCTGATAAGGTACAAATTGGGCACATCACTGGGAGATAAATCACATCAGTCACACACAGCAGCCACTGCCCCATCCCTTGGTGAGATAAGGGAGAGTTCAGAGGTTGCTCAGTCCCTTTGTGAGATAAGGGGGAGTTTGGAGATTTCTTCAGCCCAAGAGGGTCCTGGCACCCCTGGGGCTGCTGGGCGTTGCTGGCTTCCCCCTGATCAGGCTCTGTCTGCCTCTGCAGTCCCTGCTCCCATCAACGCAGCCTTTGTGTTCCTGTCCCTGGGGTCCCTGCCCAGCCTCTCCCTCCTGGGCAGTGCCAGCACCGAGGCTCCGGGGCCTTTCAGAGGGAGGTCTCTGCTGTCAGCTCCTGGGGATGAGCTTGGACCAAAGGTGAGCCAGTTCCTAAATCTGGGATAACACTCTGGGTGGGGATGGCCTGCTGGATGCTGTGATCCCAAAAAAACACCCTGGACCCCACTACATGTTTTGGGGTTAGAGGCTGTTCCTATTTTAGGGCCAAATTGTTCTCCAGGAGACTGTTAGAGTCTAGGAAGATGGCACTGGAGAGACAACTTTTCCAGAGATTCCTCCAAAATTCAGGAACAGTTTGCTGCAGGATTTCAGACATTTCAGGGCATTTTCACTTTGAACTTCAAGCACTTCTGTGGGCCTGCTCAAGAGTCAGCAAACCTCACATTTCCCACTTCTCTGTTTGCAAACAGACTTTATATCAGATAGCTGCACACGATGGACAAAAAAAAAGTGGTTCCTTTTTTCAGGAAATTTGTAAGACTTATCCCCTTTAATTCTTTTTCTAATTATCCACATTTATATATATTGCTGAAAATCAAACAAGCAAGAAAGTGCAGCAAGGTAACTCAGTTGGCTGAAACTGAAGGTAGGTTTGCAAAATAGTTTTGCTCTGGCAATAGAAAAGGACCTCTCCGAACAATGCAAATAAACCGAATTCCTGTTATAACACATTGCACTGGCTGTTTTCCTGTGGCAAAGTGACATGTAATTATCAGTTGTAATTATCGCCGGGCTGTCAGAGGAGGGGAGCGGGGCACACGCGGGGCTGGGTGTGGCCGTGCTGGGGCTCTGAGCCCAGGGGATGTCCCCGCCCCTGCCTTGCAGCCTTTCTCCAGGACTGAAATCATTGGATTTACCATCGGCTCCATCTCCTCCGTGCTCTACCTGTGCTCCCGAGTGCCCCAGATCTGCACCAACGTGAGTGCCCAGCCTGGGACCCCGGGGCTCTCCTCAGTGTCACTCCCAGGGGGCTGGGGAGCCTCCTTTATCCCTCGGGGGGATTCTCTTTTCTCCCCCAGGGGTTTCTCCTTTCTCCCCCAGGGGTTTCTCCTTTCTCCCCCAGGGGTTTCTCCTTTCTCCCCCAGGGGTTTCTCCTTTCTCCCCCAGGGGTTTCTCTTTTCTCCTCTGGGGATTCTCTTTTCTCCTCGGGGGATTCTCCTTTCTCCCCCAGAGGATTCTCTTTTCTCCTCGGGGGATTCTCCTTTCTCCCCCAGGGGGTTTCTCCTTTTTCCTCTCTGCTCGGAGGTCGCAGGCCCCATCTCTGATCATTCTATAAGGGACTATTTCTCTCTATTTTTCTGACCTCCCTTCAACCTACTGATATTTTGATGGTGGGGCTTTAATTTTGTCTTATTTACAAGCCAAAGGAGAGCTAAAAGACTCTGGGCACTGAATCACCACTTCTCTTTTTTTAATGCTGGGGGAGAGCATGATTAATAGCATGTTGTAGAGAGATTGAGGAGAGCTGCACCCAAGCTCCTCTCCTCTCCCTCTTTTCCCAGTACAAGAGGAGATCCACCAGCGGGGTCTCCTACTCTCTCTTTGCCCTGGTGATGCTGGGGAATTCCCTGTACGGCCTCAGTGTCCTCCTGAAGAACCCGGAGCCAGGCCAGGGCCAAGGTGACTACATCCTGCACCACCTGCCCTGGCTCGTGGGCAGCCTGGGCGTCCTGGCCCTGGACGTGGTTGTATCCTTTCCCCTGGGATGGGATCCCGGCCTGCCAGCAGGGCCTTGCAGGAGGGTGAGGTGATGCTGCTCCCTGGGGGATCCGTGGTGCTGCAGCAGCTGGGAAACGCCTCAGCCCCTGGTGTGCATTGAGCTCCTCGTCCCACTCCCACCTCCCCTGGCACAAACCCGGGGTGCTGACACCCCGTGCATCCCCGAGATCGCCCTGTGAGTGCAGAGCCTTGACCTCTCCCCAGATCTCCTTCCAGTTCCTGGCCTATCGGAAAGGACGGCCTGGGACCCTCGAGGAGAGGGATGCACTCCTGGGGGAGCCTGATGAGAGCCTGGAGAGCTGACAGAGGGACCTGCCCTGCAGGGAGAGGAGGAGGAGGAGGACGATGCAGATGAGGAAGGTGGCCTTAGGGCTGGGCAGACCAGCCCCTCCATCCTGGTGGCTCCTGGCAGAAGAGGCCCCGAGCCCGTGGGTGACACGTGCTGCCGAAGCCGTGGCAGAGGATGCTGCTGGGACACCTGGTGCCTCTTGGATACCAATGATGCTTTCAGGATAAAAGGGAATTTTTGGATACCTCAGTTGCTCTTCGCTGCTCCGGTGCCCCACAGCTGAGCCTGGTCACTGCTGTGCCTGCCAAGGGGGATCTGGAACTTCCTTGGTGCTGAAAAATGTGGGGAGAGCGTGAGTGGGATGGCTGACCTGCCACAGGCACGAGCACCCCTGTGACCTCACAGCTCCCCTTCAGCTCCTTCTGGAAGGCACGCAAGGCTGGATCCAGTGGGAACCAAAGTGTTCAGTCCACACCTATTTTAATCAGCATGGCTCACCCATCTATAAAACATGTCTTTCCCCACCTGCCTCCCTTGGTTTCATTTTGCTGCTCTACTTGGCAGCTCCTGCCTCTTTCCTAATGAGCCTCACAGTCCCATTTCTCTGACTTCTCATTTTTTGCCTCACCCATGTTTTAATTGCTTGGGTTCCTTGGGGAAGTTGCTCCATTGCTGTTCCCCAGCAGAAGAGCTGCTTCTCTGCTTGCTCTGGTTTTCAGTTCCTGCCCTCTCTCCTTGATGATTTTATCAACCTGATGAGTTTATCCCCAGCACTGGTGAGTTTATCTCCCTCTGGGGCCCTGAACTCAGCACAGTGCTCCTTGACCAGGGCAGGACAGGAGCAGGCTGGTCTGGGAAAAGCTGTGTCCCCAGCAGGAGAGTGGAGGTGTAGCCAGGCTCCCTCCCGTGGCCTGAGCCCTTCCTGCTGGGGATGAGCAGCTCAGTCTCCCTGGGAAAATGAGGAAAACCAACCAAAGCTTGGAGACCCTTCAGGAAACACTATCACAGCTTGGCCTTGTGGAAGCAAGAGCTTTCCTTTTCCTGCAGTTGCTATCAGCTCTTCCTTTTGCCTCCCTTTCCCCTCTCCAGCTCCCTGATACCCCGCATCGTGTCCCTTCTGGCTTTAGCTCCATTTGCATTAATTTATGATTCCTTGGCCAGTCCATGGCATTTGTCCTTCCCAAGGAAGTCGCTCAGCTTTGTCCTCACATGGAGGACACCAATCCATGGTTCCACAGCCCAGCCTGGATCTCACATTAGCTGGGATTCCAGCTGCCCAGTGCCCACCAAGCTGCAGCAGCAGGTTCATGGAAACGAGCTGGGCCGGTACTCGGAACTGACCCAGCTGTCTTCAGAAAGGAAATGTATTTTTCACTCTGGGCCCCTTGAACCAAGTGAGTGGGTTTGCACTGGATTAATTCACAATTCTGCCCCTCCGGATTCACAGGCAAAGGGGCTGCTCACCTCATCCTGAATCCAGCAACATTTCCTTTCCTGTCTTTCCCTGGGAATTGTAGAGCAATTAATATCCTGTTTTAATCCAAACCATGAGCAAATCCCTCATCTCTGCCACTCGCAACACTAAATAATTGTCACATACTGGCTTTTCCTAAACCTGGACAAAGAAAACCTCTGCCATAAAGAGTGTGTATATATATTTTTTTAATATATTTTTTTAACTATATATATCTCACAGTCTGTCCCCACAGGTGCACCTGAAGCACGAGTTAGGTACGAAACTGATTTACTCTGACTTTACTTGGGATGGAGCAAAGCGAGCAGCTGCACACAGAGCTTACACACCCACAGGCACCTCATGGATTATTTAACCTCATGGTGGCTGGAAATTCCTGAGGCTCTCCCCGAGGTTCCCATCTCTCCAAGTCGCTGCAGCCCTGTCCCTGTTCAGGATTTTGCAGAGGCACATGTTAGAGCAGAAAAGGCAGAGCAGGACCAGCCACCCTGGAGGGACAGGGGAACCAAACCTCACCAGGAGCTTCCCCCTCCCAGGCTCCAGAGCTCACACAAACATCTCCAGCTTCAGAAAAGGTTTGTGCTGGGGCAGAACTGTGAGGCAGCAGCCAAATCCCAGAGTGTTTCCTGGGGAATCCCGTCCTTTCCCAGCCTGTGTCCCACAGGAGCTCCTGCAGGCCCAGGGTGAGCTCTGGCCACGTGCAGGGGTCTGGGTGGGACACAGGTCTCAGTACAAATGCCAATTAGAGCACATTAATTAGTCAGTGTTAATGCCAACAGTCCCCACCTGCAGAGGGTCGCACGGTGTGGGAACCCCAGGCTTGCTCTGGGGTCCCATATGGTGGTGAAATCTCTCCTCCCACCTGAGCTTCCAAAGAAAGGCTCAGCAGTCTCTGTTGTTGGTCTCAAGGCAGTTTATTGTAAGTTATCTAAAAGATTTTCTCCTCAGGCTGCTGTGGTTTGCTCCCAGCTCAGGCAGAGGCACACACACACCCTGACATCCTCTCTGACCCCGACTGCTTCTTCTCTCCCACCCAGGGCTGCTGCTGTCTTTTATATGGTACATTACGTGTGACATGGTTACAGTTTCCCCAATGCCTATTACCTATATTAAATGGTGCTTTTCTATCTTTTATATGGTACATTACGTGTTACATGTTTACAGTTTTCCCAATGCCTATTACCTATATTAAATGGTGCTTTTCTATCTTTTATATGTACATTACGTGTTACATGTTTACAGTTTTCCCCAATACCTACTACCTATATTACCAAGTGCTTTTCTACTCTAAACCAATCTGTGAGTGCCAACATCACCAAGAACACGGAGGTAAGGAAGGAGGAACAGGATCAGCCCACTTTCCTCCATCTTAGAACTTCTGACCCCCCTGTACAAGTGCTAAAACCCCCCTGTACAATACTAAAAAAAAAAAATTCCCCTCTGTTTTGTAACTACTTTTACTATACTATCTAATCTTTTGTGACTGCTTGTTCCACCTCCAAAGTTGGTAACCCATTCCATGGCTCAAACCCAAAATCACAGCTGTTTCCAGCTGCCTGCCAGGGTCTCAAATGCTTCTGACCTGGGCCCGGAACCTCCAGAAATGTCTGAGGGACATTTTGAGTTCCAACAACACGGGGCAGTTCCCAGGGCAGGATGAGCCCAGCAGATCTTTCTGTGCTCCCCCAGGATTAGGTCTGGCACCATGTGCTGGGCCAGGTCTCTCTGCCCACCGCGGGCTCAGGGTCACAGGGGACACGGGGACCAGGGAGGAGCTTTTGGGTCAGCAGGGATGGGGGGAACCACCCCCCAGCACAGCCCCTCTGCCCGGGGTTGGGCACACCCAGCACAGCTGGGCAGACCCTTCTCCCCGGAATGCACCTGCACAAACGTTTGCTGGATGCCTGGAGCATCAACCCCAGCAGCTGGGAAGGGCAGCAGTGTGAGTAACACAGGGCCAAAGAGCAGTGGGACACCACACCCCCTTCCAGACAAACATTTCTGGATGTGGGAAAAACACAAACCCCAAGAAACCCTGCAAGGAAGGAAAGGGAAACAAGGAGGACACAATCACACAAACATCTTCCTGGGATATTTTTTTTTGTTTTTATTGTTTTAGTCTTTTTTTTTAAATTTTCTTTTTTTTTCCATTTTTTAGTATGGAGGCTCAAGTATCAGATGTAGATTCAATTTAAGCTTTACAAAAAAAACAAAAAATCAAAACAAAAACCCCTTTTGCATTCCATAAAAATTGACAGAAAAGCGCCTTGGAACCAGGCTATAGAAGAGCAGAACTTTCAGCAGGTCTCGAAATCACCATCTCCTGCACATCTGGGTTACTCAGCATTGTACAACCCCAAGGAACACCCTCTCTTCCCTCCCTCCCTCCAGCCAGCCCCTGTGCCCAGCCCCCAAACATACGTGGAATAATTATTTTTCTATTTTTTTTTTGTTTTTCCAGTTCTTCCTCTTTCACACACCACAGTATTTAATAAATTTTTGTTTTACATTTTTTACACCAATGTAACAAAAGGCAGGAGGGGTGAGGGAGGAAAAGACAAACAATGATCTGTGGTGATGTATATAAATGGGGGAGGGTGGGGAAAGGAGGGGGGGAGAAAAAAAAATAATACATGGACTTCTACAGAAACATAGCCTAAGGTCTCGATAGTAAAATGTGGTGCAAAGTAGGCCTCAGAGACTGAAAAAGTTTGTACAGCTTTATTCATGGGGAGAGGATGGCGCTGCATGGAGAGTATTGGATGCAAATCGTGACGTGACCAACAGAAAAGGGCGGGGGATGATTCTCTATGAAAGGAATCTAACGAGTGCATGGCATGGCTGGTTAGCACTGACAGGACTTTAACTTTGCTGCTTCCTCTTCAAAGCCTCCACCAGGTCGTTTTTAAGAGCTTCTTGTTTTGATTTGTCTGCAAAAGTCTGCACAGACCTGCGGGGAAGAAGGAAAGGTGGGTCAGAGGCAGCGCGGGGAGGGGAGGGCTGGGAGCAGTGCTGGGAGTCGGAGGAAGGAGAAGCCCCTGGGCCGGCTCAGCTCTGCCCGCCGGAGAAGCAGAAGTGACCACTCGGTGAGAACACAAAGCCAAACTCCCTGTGGCGAGGACTGGCACTGAAGGCTTCCCCAGCAGCCCCGCCCAGCCCCGGCTGCGGAGGGAGATTCCCGAGGGTTTGTGTCACGGACTGGAAGAAGCCCAGCGTCCCAGAGCGAAGGGGGTTAGCTCCTGCTCCCCACAGAAAATCCAGCCCCACCTGGAGAAGGGCCGGGCTGGGCAGCTCTGACCCTTCTGCAGGACACCCAGGGTCACCTCGGAACCTCTCACCAGCCTTTGCACCACTGGGAAAAGCAGCCGGAGGTTCTGCTCTCAAATTTGCCTCTTGTACCTTCCCTAAGGAATGAGTGATCAAAGCAGCTGAAGAACAGAGACACTGTCACAAGGTTACTGCAGGGCTTCCCTTTGCCTGAAAGTTCAGAGGAAAAGCTCCACCTTGCAGGAATCACCTGGGATTGCTGCCCTGGAGATGCCTGTGGAGGAACCTCTGATTTCAATCAGACAGAAATTTCCACTTTTAAAAAGGCCCCTCTTAAATAAATTGATAGAATGGGTTCTATCCAGAACCAAACTTTTCCAGAGTGGCTACCACAGAGAAGTGGCAGGATCCAGTTGGGTAGGATTTCTCCCCACCTAAACCACATTTCACAGCCTTTACAGCACCTGGCACAGTGGAAGATTTCCCTGCCCACAGCAGGGAGTTGGAATGGGATGAGCTTTAAGGGCCCTTCCAACCCAAACCAGTCTGGGATTCTGTGATTCAGAGCAACCTCATTTTCCCTGGTTGCTGTCTCCTGTAAACAAGGCTGCTCTTTGTGGTGGTGATTTTCCTACCATTTTTGTAACAGTATTTCCATTCTCTTGTCTCTGGAGACTTCTGCTGCTTTAATAAAAACATATACATTTACATTTGCATTTGTCATAGGCCGAAGAAGTGGTTCTTGGCCACTATCAACAAATAGTGAGTTTCCCCCTTCGTCAGCTGAATGTGTTTGAAACAACATCTGTAACTGGTTAGGAACTGGAGTGGGAGGTTAAGGTGGCTCAGGGTTAGTCACTGCTGTGTGCCCCTGACACTCTCAGCTCCAGAGCAAATGAGCACAGCGACAAATCCCCCTGGAGGCTGCAGAGCAATGGAGCCTGGCCAAGTCTGAGCTTGAGCAGGAGCATCTCAGGCTCCAGGGAAACTCAAACTCCAGCAGGCTCACGGGGACGGGCGTGTGGGTGAGCACACGTTTACTCTACAGTCATGGGAAGAACCAGTCTTTGCTTTTTCCAAACCGTGAGATTCCCAAGATTTCACTCTGCAAGGAGTACACTGGGATTACAGGGAATTTCTTCGTGGAAGTGGTGTACCAGAGGTGTAAAAAACTGCTGGTGCCCAAGGGACAGAGTCCTGGGGCTTCTGCATTGAAGCAGCCCAATCCCCCAGCACTCCAGGCACAGAACCACGTGCTCCTTTCCTGCTCCCAAGCCAGAGGGAGAAGTGGTAAATCCTGCCCCAGCTCTGAGGTTCCCGAGGGGGAGGAGGTGACACTGAGAACAAGAACCACAGCGCTGAGGGCTGGCCGGGCTGGCTGCTCCCTGCGGGATTAGGGGTTAGTTCTTCCCGTTACCATGCAGGGGCTGGGCTGGTGAGTCCTGGTTTAGTGCTGGCTCACACCTCACAGGCAGCAGGGGTACCTGGATTGGTTTAATTATCAGGCTGGATGTAGATCTGGCGCTGGGTCAACACTTGAGAAAGTTCCCTCTGCAACTGCTTATACTTTTGGTTGTCAGGAATAGCATCGATAGATCTACAGAGAGCAGTGGGAAACCAGGGAGCAAACAGGGAAAAGAACAGTCAGAAGAACTCAGTAACACGGAGCTGGGGCTCTGGGAACCTCCAGGGAGGAGGAGGGGACACACACAGGTGAGAAGGAGCAGGGAGAGGCTGCAGGAGCCAGGGGCTCCGGGTGCTCCCAGCACGAGCTGCACACAGGGCCAGGACTCAGAGGGATGGGGAGACACAGCAGAGGTTCAACCACAACAGCTCAAGACAACGTTCACAAGAGAAAGGCTCTATTACAGATCCCTCTCGTGTTAATAAAAGCTTCCTGGCTGAACCCTGCTCAGCACAAAGGAAACTGAGGCTGTTCTGACCTGGGCTTGGGGCAGAACCCAGAGCGGCAGAACCCAGAACCCCTCCCACAGTCCTGCTGCTCCCTCTGCCCACACAGCAGCACCAATATTTGATTAACACCATTTTTCTCTCCCTTTCCACACCTCAGTGTGTGAGGGAAGAGCAGAGCATTTACTTGTGCCCTTTGGTTATTCTAAATTACCACACTGTGCTGGGAGGTCTCTCTGTACTTTAAAATGAAGTGATTTGGCATCACAGTTCTGTACTTTCCTCTGTGAGCATAAGAATGACCAGCTTGGGATTTCCATGTCCAATTCCTGCCCAGGAATGAGCAGGGGCTGAAAAGTACAGCACAGTTTCCCCACAGAAAGGCACAGGGAATTTAATCTCTTCTCTTACACTGTATTTTGACCAGTGGTGTTGAGAGAAAGACAGAATTTAAAACAAAGCCTGAACACCACAAACCATTCATGTCATGACTTAATTCTGGGACTATTTTTAAGGACAGCAGAAAGAGAAGACAGAATTTAAGTACAGCTTGCAAGACTGTGAAGAATAAAACTAATGAAAAATAATCCAAAAAAACAAGTGTTAGTTGGGCCGTTTTGCTCCTGGTGAGGGAACAAGGGATTTAAACATTGCTCCAGATTTCTGCAGCAGAAGAGTTCCCTGAACTCCACACAACAAAAATTGTCCCACAGCACAGGGAGGGGAAAACCAAGCAGCTCAAGGCTGGGGTGGCACTGCAGGGATGCAAAGGGCCCCCCACCCACTGCAGGTCCCTTACCTCAGCCCATTAACGATGTCCTTTGTCTTTCCAAAATAAATCTCATTCAGTGTACTTCTGATTTTGTTTTCCATGTCCTGGAAAAGAGAGTAACACAGCAGCTCTTCAGTGCCCTCAGCTGTTTGCAGGGATGCTGCAGCCCCAGAGTCTCTGTGACCACAGCCCTGGAGCATTCCCAGCACCCAGACCCCACCGAGCTCCTGTCCCAGCAGCGGGGCTCTGCTCCTGCTCGCCCTCCTGTCCCTCTCTCCAGGTATGGGAGCTCTGCACCACGAGAGGGCAGCTTCTCTCCAGCTCTGCTCAGGAGGAAAATGCATCACCCCAAGGCTCCCGTGCAGCCTCCTGGCACTGACAGGCTCCTGCAGGACACCCAAGAGTCCAGGGCTGACTTTGAATTCTTGACTTGCTCTTTAAAGCGGCACGACAGAGCTCGGACAGAGATCTTGTAACAAAGCAGCTTTTTTTTCATTCATTGCTTTCACTCAAGCAAAAAACTTAAAAAAGCTATCAAAAAAGAAATAGCTGCCTTTCTTTAATTTCCCAGTTCCCTAAAAATGCATCAGAGTTGAGAATTTCCCCTTTTCTCAGCTATAACAATGAAGAAAATCTGGAACACCAGTCAGGACAGTGCAGTGAAACCGTGAAGTGGTGCTACACCTTCTGAGCAGCTCCACTCCCTGTGCTGAGCTTCCAGGACTGGGAGCTGCCACAAGACCCTGCACTAAACCCAGTTCCAGAGGATTTCACAAGCACTTGAGGCACGCTGAACTTTCAGTCCAAGGAGCAGTGCTGTGTAGCAACCTGACTCGAAATAATTCTGCCCAGAAGTGGCTGCAAAAGCAAATATGAGGGTAGGAAGCTGCTCACTGGTGCTCAGGAATGGAACACCTGTGTGCCAGGAAACCACTGCAGTGCTGAGCAGGAGACAAGGGGCAGAGGGTGGCTTTGTGCCCACAAACAGCTGGAAGGGAAGGAAGGAGCAGCACTGAGCCACCACACACCCAGCAACAACAGGAATCAGCAAGTCGTTGGTAAAGAAAAGTGCAACAGAATTTTGAGGAATGAGACCAAATTTGGGCAGAAGAACCTGCACTCACCTCTACCAAGCGCCCAATGTTGGCTATGTGTGGGGAGGAGTCACTCACAGTCTCATCCTTCTCCATCTGCAAAGGAAAGCACAGATCCATCCATCAGGGAATCTGGGGGCAGGGCAGTGTCCACAGGGCTGGGAGAAGGGGGCCACCAGCTCCCCCCGTGTGCAAACACAGGAGAAGGAGCTGAGAAACTCCCAGCACTTGCCACAGGCACACGCTGGAGATGTGGTGCAATAAAAAGCCAGGAATGGAGTAAGCCCTGCTGCAGACAGGCCCCACAAGAGCCACTCCCTCCCCACCACGGAACAGCCAAGGGTCTTCTGCAGGAGAAACTCAGAGCTGGAAGCACTCGGGAGTGCAGTGACACCAATGCCCTCAGTGCAGGAGCTGGGCAGGACACGGCTCCCTGAACCAGCCCAGCATCAGAACTGGAGCTGGACCTGCAGCTGCAGCACCCACTCGATTCCACCTGACTGTGCCTGATGGAGCACCCATCCCATGGCCTCTGTGCCAAGGAAAGTCCATCCTCCCAGCTCCTGAGGTGGAAACTGTGGCCAAGACACAGCCAAGTGTAGAACAATGAACATCAGACCCAGGAACCTCAGCAAGATTTGCTGAGACAGCAAGAAAACAGAACTGGGAGACAAATGCAGTGGGAAGAACAGCCTTCAAAGGGTTTTGCTAATCCCACTGAATTCTCTTATCCATCTGCTCCTATCCCTCCCTCAGGGCAGTTTAAAGATCTGGGCCAGCTACAGGTTTCTTCTAATAAGCCAAGTCTGTAACAGGCTTGGGGAAGCGTGTAATTTAGTTGGACCCCCAAAGGCAAAAGATAACCTGGAAGAGGGGGAGAAAGAGCAGCAGGACATTTAATTTTGCCTTCAGACTGTTTACAGGGAATGGAGACACTGCCTGGAGAAGGGATCCAGCTGCAGTGCAGGGACAATGCAAACCTGAATTACACAAACACACATCCACACATCACGGGGAGCTGGGAACTATCAGCAAATTGCCCAAATCTGGGGCAGCTGGGAGCTGGAGTGGGGCAGTTACTGCCACAGGCTCCCTGCTGTGCCTCCTCCACACCTGGACAGGCCCAGCTCTGTGGTTAAGAAGCAGAATCTGAAAATAGATTTTTTTTTTTTTTTAACGTATATTATTACATCTCCATAAAAACTGCTGCCAGAAGGAAAACATTTTTATGTGCTCTGGAAGGCCAGATGTTACAAGAGGCTGTTTAATGGAGTGCAGAGTCAGGATCAGCCATGTCCCACAAACAGTTGGGTTTTGTTGAGTTGCTGGGGTTTTTAAAGGCTCCTTCGAGCAGCAGCACCTCTGCTGCTGGAATAAAGGGCTGGATTTGCTCTGAGGGGAAATCCCCTCGACAGGCTGAGGAGCAGCTCATCCTCCCTCTGTCCTCCCCACCTGCCTGCTGGGCTCAGCCAAAGCCCAGCGGGAGCCCAGTCCAGTCCAGTCCAGTCCAGTCCCAGCCCCAGTCCCAGTCCCAGTCCCAGCCCAGTCCCAGTCCCAGTCCCATCCCATTCCCAGCCCAGTCCCAGTCCCAGCCCCAGCCCCAGTCCCAGTCCCAGCCCAGTCCCAGTCCCAGTCCCAGTCCCAGTCCCAGTCCCAGTCCCAGTCCAGTCCCAGTCCAGTCCCAGCCCAGTCCCAGTCCAGTCCCAGTCCCAGTCCCAGTCCCAGTCCCAGTCCCAGTCCAGTCCCAGTCCAGTCCCAGTCCAGTCCCAGCCCAGTCCCAGTCCCAGCCCCAGTCCCAGTCCCAGTCTCCTGCAGCAGAGCCAGGGCCTGGCTCCCTCCTGGCTCCCTCCTGGCTCCCCCAGCCATCTGCTCCAGTGTGACTCACAGGGAAACTCACTCCTCTGGGACATGTCCAGGGCTGCCTGCTCACTTTGGATGTTTCCTGCACGGAACAAAGCAGCTGTCTGGGCTTTCTGTAAACATTATTTGGAGGAATAATATCAAGAGGGACATTTAAGCTGGATAAACACTTTGTTTCATCATGAAAGTGTCTGAAAATACCAGCAAAGGTAGAAGGGAGCTCATCCTCCATTTTGCTCTGAAAAGCCAACAACACCCACAGCTGCTTTGGCCACGGAGCAAAGTGAAAATCCCTTTAATGAAACACAAACAGCAATGTGTGCCAAGGGCTCCCAAAGCCACAGGCAGTGGGCTGGCTGAAGGCTCCAGGTGGAAAATATGTAGAATTATTTGGATATCAGTAAGGCAAAATCTGGCCTGCCTCTCCAGCACTTATTTCAAACTGTAAGCAGTAAATGGAGGTTGTGGTCTCTGCAGGGCTTGCAGCGTTGTAGGAATCAGCTGAGAACTGAGCCCAGCCCTCCACAGAGGTTTGCTCTCATCAATGTAACCCAATTTCCCATTTCCTTTGCCAAACTGTCCAGCCAAAACCATGGGCAAACCTGGGGATGTTACACAACCTTTACCTGCCTCAACTCCTCCCTTTTTCTCACCTGTTACAGAGCTGAACCTCCGTGAAATCCATAGGGGACCTCAAAGCCCATCCCACTGCACCCCTGCCATGGCAGGGACACCTTCCCTGCCCCTTCTGAGCCCTGTCTAACCTGCCTGGGCACTGCCAGGGATCCAGGGGCAGCCTGGCAGAGGTGCCAGGGCCTGCCCACCCCCATGGTGGGAAAGTCAGGCAGAAATAATTCCCCTGACAACCCCTGTCAGCACATCCCTGCTGCCCCTGCACCCACACACTGCTCAGCTGGTGACTAAAGACACTCCAGGACATGGTAAGTGCTGAGGGGGAGCTCAAGGATCACAAGAAGATCCCAGTGGTGGAAAAACAAAGTTACAACATCTGGAAGTCGGCGGGATGGGCTTTTCCATGAAAGCTGCCCTTGATGGGAACGGATGAGTCTTTAATTGCTGAGCACAGGCATTTCCCTGGATGACAAATGCAGAATGGCTCTGCTGGGGTTTCACTGAGCAGCAGCAGATGCCAGGGCAGCTCTTCCTGCAGGCAGGGATTGTTCTGTCTGCACAGTCCAGCCTTCATCCAGCTCTGCAAAACCTTCTGCCCTCGCTAGAGAGTGTTCCAAGTTCACAAATCAACCTCTGTGCTCCCTTCATCCCACACCTCAGGCCTCACTTCCCCGTGACTTTACATCCTCCCCTTCCCACATCTCCAAATGTAAATAAACTATAGGTTTGGAGCCAACTTCTTCCTCAGCAAACTCACTTCCCCAGGCTCATCCTGGCCCCGGGAACACACACACAGGTTCTTTGTGCACGAGGACACCTCAGGAAGGCACCTGCTCGTGCTGCCTGCAAGGAGGGGCTGCAGGAGCCCATGCAGCAAAGTGCAGTGCTGACTGTTTGCCAGGGAAGGGGAAGCCTTCGCATCTCCCCTGCACCAAGTGAAACAGGATCACACAGCTGCTCTTACCTTAAATAAAAGTGCAGCCTAATGAAACCTCAAAATGCAGCCAGAGCCGCTCGGAGCCGTGCGAGCGACACAAGCCAGTCCAAGGTACACAGAGGGACAGGGCCCCAAAATCTGCCAGGGAAAATCATCTGCCAAACATCTGCCTTCAATCAGGAGGGCTGGGAGGTACCTGCAGTCCCCAGAGAATGTGCAAGGTAATTGAAAAGCTGCTGGCACGTTTCATTTCCCTGCAAGCCCCGCTCCCTGTGTCCTCTCTGGCAGTAGTTATGTAGAACAACATTTATTCCTAAAAATTCCAGCCAAACCCCCCCCCGGGCAAAGGAGAGTCTCTGCCACACAGAGGCACTGCTGCAGCAGGGCCTAATGAAGTTCCAGTGTGAAGATGTCACTTCAGCTTTAACTCTCCCAACGTTTTCAGGCCAGAATTACAATCCATGGATTCTGTGTGCCTAAGAACTGATCTCAGCCCCTCAAGAGAAGTTAATCCATGCACCTACATAAAGCAATCATGCACACAGGCAAATTGTATAAAGGAGTGGATGTGACACCACACAGGGGTTTGTGCTGCACACTCCTGTGTGTGCATAAACACCCATTCCTCTACTGGATCAGGACAGAACCTGAAATTCTGCAATTCAACTGCTACAGCAAAAGCCTGAAATTCTAAAACCCACCAGGTAAAGTAAATTAAAGCTACACCAAGGGGAGTTTTCAGCTTCCCAAACCAGGCTGAATCTTCTGTGTGTCCCCCTTTCCTTATTCTGTCCACTCACAAATGCAAAATGTTTGTTTTTTCCTAGAAACAGAGCCAACTCCTATTGTAGCAGGTAAAAATCTGCACTGGGGAAATCAAGGAAAAGTAGTTCAAGGCACTGCAAGAGAGATGTCAAGTCCCAGTGTATAAAATAAAACAGACACAGGCCAGGGATGTGACCCCTGGGCAACATCTACCCAGGAGGGACCAGACGTGGCCCCAGGGCAGCTGCAGGAACACTCCAGTGCCACCCTCTGCCACGAGCAGAGACCTTCCACTGCCCCAGGCTGCTCCAAACCCCATCCAGCCTGGCCTTGGACACCCCCAGGCTGCTCCAAACCCCATCCAGCCTGGCCTTGGACACCCCCAGGCTGCTCCAAACCCCATCCAGCCTGGCCTTGGACACCCCCAGACTGCTCCAAACCCCATCCAGCCTGGCCTTGGACACCCCCAGGCTGCTCCAAACCCCATCCAGCCTGGCCTTGGACACCCCCAGACTGCTCCAAACCCCATCCAGCCTGGCCTTGGACACCCCCAGGCTGCTCCAAACCCCAGTCTTGGACACCCCCAGGACCTTCCACTGCCCCAGGCTGCTCTAAACCCCATCTAGCCCGGCCTTGGACACCTCCAGGGATCCAGGGGCAGCCACAGCAACAGAGTATCTTGAAGAGAGAGGAATAAAATCCTTCTCAAAATTTCAGTGCAACATTTAGGAACAGTCCAAGTGGGAACCTTACAAGCCTGGGGATACTCAATCAGGCAGAGTTTTTCCCAATGGCCTTGACAAAGGCAACAAAACCCCCTGGTTGTGTGGGGTGCAGGGCAACAATCTCACCTCCAGGCATGGCTGCAGAAAACAGCTTTTTTGAGAGCCTTGTTCCAGCTCCAAGCTCTGCTCCACCACGTGGCACTCCCTGAGCTGCTCCTCTGGCCACCAAGTTCATCCCTCCATCAGCACTCAGAAAATGCCCCGTTTGCAGCTAGGAGGCCCAACGGGTTTTGGAGGAATGGCTCTGACCACACTTCCCTTTCCAAGCACTGAGAGGCTGCTGTGCCATCAGGCTGTGAGCCAGGATATGACCAACACTTCAAAAGCTTCCTCTCAAACACAAGGACATCTGCTACTCTCATTTTAGGATCAAAGGTGGTCAAATAGCTTAAATGCTGAGTTGACCAAACCCACATAAATTTACCATGTACAAAGCTTTTTTCAATATATTACTGATAGCTGTCAAGGTGAACCTGTAACCTGCTATTCAAGAATTAACTAAACCCAACTCTTGGTGGCTCAGTTTGCTGCAGGCTGCATAAAAGGCTGATGAAAAAAAGAGAAGTACAACTTGCAGAGCTTGGGCGATGTGGCACGCTGGATTTCGAGCCAAGTCCAAGCCCTGCACTCAGGAGTTTAGTCCAGCTGCAGGTAACAAAGCAGCTCCTCTCACACAGAACACCTCGAGGCAGCGTGCAGAGTGCAGTTTTCTGCAGGATCCTGTTTGTGCAGGAGCTGAGCATCCTCACCCCGGTGTTCCTGACACTGAACCAGGCCCTGGCGTCCTGCACCACATCTGAATCCAAGGTTGTGCTGCTAAAACGATGACAGAAGCATGAATCTCACCACTGAAGCTCTGAGAGGGAAGGTCAAACCAAGCAAGGCCCAGCAGCTCAGGCCAAGGTGTGCTGAGGACACCCATTCTGCACAGGCTCTTGTTTTCCTTGGCACAGCTCGTGCTCCAGAGGCCAAGGCCAGAGTCAAGCCCTTGGCCTGCACTTCACAGCTCTGATTTACAGGATTAGCAAGGCCTGTGATTAAATATTTGTCCGGGTCACCATAACTCGGGTGTAATTACTGCAAAAAGAGTCAAAAAAAGGGCTCAAAACTGTCTCCAGATGCCTTTTTCCTTCACTTGCTTTTCCACCAGCTTCTTCAACGTCAACAACGTGGAAAGAAAAATCACCCAGGCTGGGGTAAGCCGGGCAAGGCTAACCCAGTTTCAGTCCCTCTCTGCAATCCCAGACCCTCCTTGGCTTCACCTGGCTCAAACCTGCAGAGAACCATGAGGTTTTGAACAGAGTTTGCATTGTCCTTTGTATGGAAAGCCCCAGTGTGCCCTGGGAAGGCTCATAAAGGAGTTTCAGCTGCTGCCAATCTCTCCAGTCACTCATGACCTTACAATGTGCCTCCTGTCCTCCAGAGTTTATTACTCTGCTCCAGTCACTGACTTCCACAGCCCAGAGCAAGCCCAGCTCACCAGCAGGGAGGCAGAAGCCTCTGGCAGGTGGTGGGGCAGGAGCAGCCTCATCCCAGCTCAGCAGATCCTGCCTGGCAGGGACTGCAGCACTGCTGAGCTCTGCCAGCCTGGCACCCTCCTGCTGAAGAGCAGCTCTCAGGAGGCAGGCAAAGCCATTAATGCTGGCACAAAGCCCCCAGATGTTTAGGACAGATTGATCTTACTTTTTTAGGAGATTTTTTAAATCGGTGTTCTGGTACTGCAGGGAGGAAACACTAAAGGAAGAGATGTCCTTAAAAAATCTTACTGTCAGTGCAAAAGACAGGTTTGTTCTCAGTGGTTTAGCTAGCTTTGAAAAGAGAGTAAGAAAAGAAGTCATCCTGTATTTTTATAATCCTGTTGGAATCTTCCAGATAAAAATATCTACAACATGCTTGGAAGAATAAAAATTCAGGAATACCAAAAGACAAACTGAGAATTACAAGCAAGTCTGAACTCCTGCTGGATGTTTTGTGTTTTTAATTGCAAGCCCCGATGTGTCAAGCACAGTTCAAGGGGTTTTCTGGTAACTGCATTCACCATTTCCCTGGGCTGCAGAACAGCAGCAGGAGAGATGTTTATACAACACCTCACAAAGCCAAGGCTCTGTGCCTGACGGGGCTGCTGGCTGTGGGGTGATGAGGCCAGGGCTGCCCAGGACTCAGCCGTACCTGTCTGGTGAGGCTCCCCCCCAGGTTCATGGTACCAGAGCCAGTTTTGTTGGTCTGCAGCCACAGCATCACCGTGGAGGTCAGCTTGTAATGGGCTGTGCGGCCACTGGACTTCTCCTGCAGGTGCAAGGGAACAAAAAGGGACAGGCAGAAGGTCAAAATCCCTCCTAAACCTAAATGGGGGCTGGCCTGGCACACCCCACATGCAACAAGCCAGGTAAGTCTAACCCCACTGGTGCAGCACAGACTCTTAAAGACAACTCTAAGTGTGCACATTCCTCTAATTTTCCAAAGCAAATCTAGTTAGAGCAATTCACCCTCCTAATACCTTGTTTTTATTACCTAATTAGTGATATTTATCTGTAGCTCTTTATGTTAAAATCCCCCCCACACATCTCAGGATCACATGCACAGAAAGGAACATACTTTCAATTCTTCTGGGATTCTTTGATTACAGCCCTGACTTATCTCTATCCAAATTGCTTTGGGGCATTTTCAAAAATTAACAAGGGAAAGAAGTTTACAGGCCTGACACAGTATTGCATTGTTCAGTGGAACACCTGTGCTCCTTAATTGTCTGGAATTAACCAGGTTTTGTTTTCACTGGGGTGTATCAGCTGCCCCAGAGGCTGTACCTGAACCTCCACCACGTGGATGGAATCCCAGCATCCCTTAATCTTCTTTGATCCATCTCCAGCTTTCTTAATGAGGATCACCCCAGCAAAGCCATGATCCAGATCCCAGAGGTAGACAGAGGAGACTCCACCTTCAAAATACCTGCAGGATGCAACCCAAAGGCAAGTTAAAAGCATGCAGGACCCAATCCAGAGGCAGATATCGATAATAATAATCTTAAATAAGCAAATTTATGTCTAATACAGATATTTTTTTTTCTTATTTCAAGACAGTACACTCTCACACTTACACGCCCAGAAACACAGCAGTTCAAATCACTTCATAATGCAGAGACTTTAATTACAAAACAACTGCACATTTCTCTGAAGGAGAATAAAGGTCTGGTGAGAACCAGAGCTATTTACAGATTTCTACAGGACCTGAGCAAACAATTCCTCTGATTCCAATTACCTACAACAGCTGGTAAAAGCATGAGCTACAACTTGAGCTGAGAGTAAGGCTTTATTTTACAATTTGGTCTTTTTTTCCCCTCTTTTCCCTCACTATTGGCAAAGTCTGGAAGTTCTTCACAGCAAAGTTCACTAATTAAGACAAAAGGGAGCAAGTAAGTAACTTTATGTTGCTGCCTCAAAAGTCTGTGTGAAGCTGACATTGATTTACTGCAAAGGGAGCTGAACTGGAACCAGGGATCTCAGAAATGCAGAGATGCTGTTGAGGCTTTATTATTCCAGCACCAGATATGGGGAACAAGAGCAAATAAGCCAGACTGCCTCAATCTCAGGTGTCTGTTGCTGAAAGTACACTCAGAAAACCAGCCAAGCAATGGGGTCTGTAGAGCCCCACTCCCTCTGGATGACACTGGTGCAGGTGAAAATGCACTTCATAAAATAACAGTAAATAACCCTGTTTACTGTAACACTGTTGGAAAAAAAGATGCAAAAGGAGCAATTCTATCTTCTAGAAAACTGGAATTGCCACCCACAACAATTTACCCCCTTCCATTCTCAAATTAGCAAAGCCATAAGGAGGATGAAGGAAAAGGGAATAATAAATACTCGTTCAGGGCACACGAGTCTCACATCTCAAGGGTGATCATGGCACACAAGGATCATGTGAGAGGAGGAGAGGAAACTTCATAAACTTCATCAACGGCACAAAATGTTGGGAGTCAGACTTTTCACTGCCTGCAGGAGGGCAAAATCTCATCATCCAAAGTCCTGAGGAGCTGCCAGGACTGCCAGCTCCCAGGCAGACGAACCTGTCTGCATTCTGCCTCTGACTGTCACACACACAGTGAGTGACCACTCACTCCTCTTCTAGAGAGAGGAAATCATCCCTCGCAGCCAACGTGAAAAAAATCATGGAACCTTCCCACCTCTGTGCTTCCCTCCTTCCTAGTGGGCCTTCCAGTTGTGAATGCTGCTTAAAAGTCAATTTACTGCAATTTAGAGTTCATGGATTACCCCTAAGAATTGCAGATTACAGCACACTGACCCCACCCTTGCCAGCAGCCAGGAGAAAAGACACTGGGAAGTGAATTCCAGTGATATTTCCAACACTTCAGCACATTTCCTGCACTCACAACATCACATCAATACCTGGTTTCAAGAGGGCAGAGTCACCAAAGAGCCCCAGTTCCCTTTAACTGCAGACACCCAAGGCTTTACCAAACCAGTGCTGACTTCAGGAGGGATAAACAATTTCCTATAAACTCACCACAGCCTTTCATTTCTAACGGGTGGCTCTGCCTCTCCTCACCCAGCCCAGCCCAGGCAGCTCAGGACCCCCTGTCCTGGGGCACTTGCCAACCACTGATAACACAGCTAAAAAAGCAAAGCCCAGCCACCTAAAGCCAAGCTTCCAGCAGGCAACTTCAACCTAACAGACCGACTAACACCCTTTGTACAGCCCCTGGGGAATTCACAAATGGATTTTGGTTAATGCAGTTAATGGGAATTCCAGTCCTGCAGTGAACCTCAGCTCCGACCCAAGCCACCCTTCCTTCGGCAGTGGGAATCAGAGGCCAGAGAGAAGCAGTTATTGTCCCTTCTCAGAGTCAGATTGCTTTAAAAATATATATATAGTATATTCTTTTTCATCTACAGAATCAGTGAATTCACTCAAAATGAGCTGGCAGTCACTGAGAACATTACAGTGTGCACAGACAGTTTCCCCATTACCCACTTTATGACCTTGCTACGAGCATGAAGCATTAATTAAGAGAGGGACCGAAACAAGGTTTTGGGAAATTTATTCTTACCTACTGTACTTTGATCCTAATGACATGAAACAGGAAAAAAATAATTTTTATGTGGTTCACCTTTATGAGATTTTACATAAAGGCTTTTGTGGGTATTTTAAGAATGTGCTAAAATGTTGTCTGAAACCACATAAAACCATGTGAAGAACCTCCCGCCAGAACCAACAGTGCACACATGGAAACGCTTTGAGTGCCTTTGGAGATCTAATGAATCAAATCTAGTATTAATATTGTTTTAAATACCAACATGCAATTCCAATAAAGCTGCTCTGCCATGGCCAGGCCCAGGAACTGGAGGCTGGAACAACAATGCCAGCGACTGAATCCAAGGCACGCCAGGATATACATTATCCAAAGGCTCCAAAATCCCCTCCTCCTTCATGGGGAGAAAATATATAGAACTGATCACTACACTGGATTTCACCTTCAAATAGCACTGAAGTGGGATTTCTGAACCTCAGAAATCACAGTTGGATATGAGGGGAACATTCCTGGTTTTTTAAAATAAAAATAAAGAGGTGCCACAGGCTAATTGGTCCATAATAAAAAATGGGATGATAGATTGGGAGGAATTTAAATTGACATTCACAGACTTGGATTTGCTGCAGGAGGGCTGGGCTTCCTCCAAAAAAACCCTTCACCACATACTGGTGCACATACTAAAATGCAAGAAGGGGAAGAACCAGCTTGGAAAAGGCCCCAGGAAGGCACAAACTGGGATTTTCTCTGTTAAAGAAATGGATGGGCAAGTCAGTCACACACAGCTCCTGCATTAAACACCTTTTTCCTTAGTGTCCTGTTCTGGATGTCCCTAGCCCTGCTCCTCCTGCACAGCTGTGCCTGGAGAAGGCAGTGTGGCTTCTCTGGAAGTTGGAATCACAGAATCCTTGAGGCTGGAAAAGCCCTTTGGGGTCATCAAGCCCAACCATCAGCCCAGCACCACCACGTTCAGCACTAACGCACAGCCCCACGGCTTTTCTGAACACTTCCAGGGGTGGTGACTCCACCACTGCCCTGGACATCCTGCTCCCATGCTTTTCAACCCTTTCTCTGAAATTTTTTCCTGACCCCTGGCACAACCTGAGAGGCCTTTTCCTCTTGTCACCTGGGAGAAGAGGCTGACCTGGCTACAACTGCCCTCTCCCAAAGCATCCAAGCAACCAGCAGATGCTTTTGGGATTTCAGGAGGCCTCAAGTAGAGGAGGAGTTCCTATTGTGGTGCCTCAGACACACTCCAAGGGACAAACCATTCCCAAAGGATGGCTTCAGGGCAAAGCAATCACTGCTCTCTGCCTAAGGACACCCATCAGTCCAGGATGTTTCAATCAAGATCAATCAGGCTTTACCTACGCACAAAACTTTGTTATGAAACAATGAAAAATTGTTTTATGGTTGTCAAATTCCTTTATTAACAAGGAAAACACTGCTAAATGATATCATAATTGGGTTCAGTTAGAAGGACCTGAAAAGATCATCAAGACCAAGTGACATCCCTATCCTTGGAGAGGACAGTGAGTGCTCTATCTCTGGGAAAATAACTTTTTATAAAGCTGCCCAGGAAGGTGACTAAAAGGCATAAGGCCCAAAGTAATCATTCATTCTCTTTACAGAATTCAGAACAGCAGTTCACTCAAAATCAATTATAGTTTTAATGCCATGATCAAACACTGAATTTTTATATCTGTTACTCATCAACCACAGAACTCCTGGAAAAAGCTGTTTTATACAAAAAATGTCACACTTAAGACTGACCTACTTTACAAATGCAAGAATAAAAGAAAATATTTAAGCTAAGAGTGATCCAAAGCTTTATGAAGTGTTTGAAGTTGAAGCGGGTGGAGACACAGGATGGAAACTTGTCTAAGGAGCCGGAGCTGTACCCATGAAATAGAGGCTGTGGCCAGAACAAAGCTGCAGCTTCAAGAGGGATGTGATAGGGGAGGAAATCCCCCAGCTTCCAGCCCAGCCCCCAGGGAAGGAGGGCGCGTTAATCACTTTGTTCTACCACTGAAGGACAGCTCAGGAAGGCCCTGTGACCCTCCTGATAACGTTCCTCTCCTCCAAGCCTCACCAAGAGATCCTGGACGCTGTGTGGAGAAAATGACTTTCCACCACGCAGCAATAAAAACAAGCTCTGACTTTCAATTACACCTCAGAACCAAATCGCTCATCCATAAAAACATTTGTGTATTTTCCAGTAAGTAGCTGAGAGCCAGAGACAAAAAGTCTGTGGCTTATGGCTCTCCCAAACCCCTGATGCCAAAGCACCAACACCTGGAACCTCAGCCTGGCTCTGCAAACCTTCCAAAGGCTTGCACAGGGTTTCAAACTGGCTCATTGAAAGCAGAAAAATATATTTTCTTTTATTCCCTAATGGTCATGTAGTTATTTCTTCCAACTACAGAAGTTCAGCACAGAAGGGAAAAGTCTCCAGCTATTCAGATCAACAGACTTCCGAGAAAACTGGCATTTAAAAATCCTACCCCAAAGGAAGGTACTGAGCATTCAGCTCACGTGTTTTTACAAGAGTGACAATGACTGGAGTCACAGTGTGAGCAGCTGGTGTCTCACAGCAACCCAAACTTTTCCTAAATGCCGGGGTGAGGAAGCACATTGCAACCCTCCTGGCAACAGGAGACTGGGGTGGCAAGTGATGTGGCACAGCTCCCACCGAGCCCTTCCCCGTCACCTCCAACCAGCACAGCAATCACAACAGAAATATGAAGGAAGTGGCAAATTTGAGCAACCCACCTCCCATCAAAGCCAAAGCACTGCTCAGGTGTTCAACAAATCCCCTGCAGCCTCAAGGAGGAGGAACAAATTCTTCAGGAGATCAGCTGTCCCTAAATAATTGTTGCCTCCACCCAGCTGTTGAGTGATGAGGCTCAGGAGGCTGTTCTTTAATGAAAGGACAGGCTGGCAGCAGGAAGGAGCAGGATGTGACACTTCTCCCACTGCTGTGAGTCCAGGGGATTTACAGCTCCTCTCTCCTTCCCTGGCCCCAGCAGCACAACTGTGGAGCCCTTCCACAGTCTCACCAGAAGGTAAAATGCCTGTGCACGGCCCAGGGGTTTTGCACCCCACTTGATGAACTTAGCCCAAGTTATGCTTGGGGGCTCTATACAGGTATTTTACAGGAATTCTTTCCAGCATACACAGGTGCAAAAATCCCTGGAGCAAACATACCAATCTAGTTAGGTATGTGTAACTTCAATGCCAGTTGTACTTAAAAGCACACATCTGGACCACGGTAGGATGACTCAAACCGCTCAGCAGAGCTGTGAAGTGCAGCAACTCTGCAAGGAAGGAAAACAGTACCCAAACAATGGGATCCTGAAGGCTAAAAGTCTCCCAGAACTTCCCAGTTTGTGCTTTCTAGCACCTTTCATTATTTAACAAAAAGTGCACTGCTCACATTTTCCTTTCCATCCAATTGCTCCTGGCAGACGGAAATTAATGACCAAATCCCTTTGGAGAAGTCACCTGGAAACAGTTCCATCAGCCACCTAATGAGCAGGACAAGGGGTCACTCTGGAACGTGTTCAAAGGAGGGACTGCTTCATTAACAGCAGGAAGCTCCCACTGCTTCCAAACCCTTCTCCCATGGCCATCCCTGGGCAGCACACACACTGCTTCAGCCACCCCCAGTCTGCCACGTTCCAGGCTCTGCCAGCTGAAATCCAAACATGGGTAGGAGGGGTAGAGACAGCAGAAATCTTCTGTGTCGTGGCTTAAGTTTGGCAAAATCTTTGCAGGCTGCAGATTTCATGTGACATCAATTCTTTAACAGAGGAATTCTGTATCTGCCACAAGAAGGCTGCTGCTGTTTAAGTCACTCTGTCTTCAAATTCCATCATTAAAACACTGTGCATTTGTGAGGGCATGAGGTAAATAATACAATACAAAGTATTATTAGAGACAACCAGTTCAAAAATTCCAGATCACAGTACACTTACAGTTTAAGATTTCATCTCATTTTTGAATCTAAGTAATTTCTTCTTAGGGATTTCAAGCCTTCAGAGAGCAGTGTTTGAGGACAGTGCTGCATCATCAATGCTGACCTCCTAATCCAAGTGTTCAGTTTTTATGTAATTACAGAGAACCATGGGAACCCAAGGGAGAAACTCCTCCTCCACCCAACATCTCCGATTCAGAAGATAAGAATGCAGTGTGTGCAGAGCTGCTCCAAAATGGAACTCCCAAAGAAAAAAAAATCAGATGAAAAGCAACCAATTCAGTTTTGCAGCATGGCAGTACCTTTAATTTTCCCCTCTTTTCTAAGAAGATTCTCTAATTTGTGTAATATTTATCAACAACGTCAATATTATTTCTGCTCTGAGCTGCCTATAGGCACGCTGAGGAGGGGATCCCATCACTGCTCTGTTTTCTATATCCAAGTAATTTCCTTGGGAACACAGCATGGCTGTAGCTGTGAAAGCACACAGACATGAAAGCAGAGAAAGTCCTGGAGGTTTAGACCTGTCTTAGGAGACTTCATCTCACCATTATTAGCCTGACCCGAGGCAAAAATCTCCCTGATGACACAATGCTGATGTCACACCCCACGGCGCAGATCCCCAGGCAGCAGAGGGATGCACAGGCAGTTTCCTTAGTGCTGGGATGCACAACAAACCCATCTGGATTCAATCTGCAGGGCCTGGCTGTGCAAGCCCCAGGAACTCCCATGCCCAGGAGAAAGCCAGCACAAAGGGCTGCAGCAGTAATGAGGAACAGCGAGCTGATGGCAATAAAGTCACTTCAAAGCTTTCCAGGGGCTTCCAGTTCAGGCAGAGCAGGTTTGCATCTGAACACAGACACAGGGCTCATAAAGGGCTCACAGCTGCCAAACCCCTGGGTGAGCTCCAACCCCATCCAACCTGGCCTTGGACACTTCCAGGGCTTGGGCATCCACAGTTTCTTTCTCGGGGCAGCCTGTGCTGAAAGCAACGCCCTCGTCACACCTCTTACATCTGTTCTTCACTTGGTGAACCAGGGCTGTTCCATGCACAAGTACAGCAAAGCTGGTCAAACAGATGAATGCAGCAGTTGCTACGAACCCTGTGAGAAGTGCAGAGTATTTTGTGAGCTGTCCTGAGCTCCACTGAGAGGCTCTCGGGGTCTGTCAGGGAAGGAGAACTCAGATGACACCGCAGCAGATCTCAGAAACAGCTACAGCCCAAGGGCAGCACAAACAGAGATTCCCATTTTTTCTTATCAGGACAAATGGACTAAGGCAGTGCCAGAGGTTGTTCAAACACACAATCCAAAATAAACTAGGAAAAAGGGTAAAAACAGCTAAAGAAAGTCGAACTATCCAGCAGTTTATGGGACATCTGAACATGCTTGGTACAGATGATGGCACAAAAATGAGACATCCCTGAAGGCCAGCAAAGCCAGGCTGTTCCACGAGATTAAACAGAGTAATAAAAATAAAAAATACACTCAGCCCTGAGCACTCTAAAAATGAAAGGGCAAAGTCATCTGTCACTGGGACCTCACTGCTGTACCTGCCCAAGCTCCTCAGGGATTCCTCCTGCAGAGCAGGGAAAGGCAGTGGGTGCTCAGCTGGCTGCAAAGGGCACCTCTGCTCCATGCACAGGACAGCAACAGCCACCCTGCAAAGAGCAGAGGCCTGGGGTGCCACTCTCAGCACTGCTAACACTATCCAGCACTGCAGGAGCTATTCTGCACTAGATTCCAATCAAAATTCAATAATAAAAGGATTACACACAACAAAGACATTTCGGAGGTCAATCCTCTCCCAGACCTCCTTCCACTCCTACCAAATTCCTGGTCCAGAGCTCTAATATAACAAACTGAAAATGGATCAACATCAAAACAGAGACAGAAGCAGAAGTTCAAAAGGTTTCATTGCCCACTCTGTTGAGGAAACTCAAAATCTTAATCAATACAAACATTTTTCAGAAGCAGAATGATTAAGATGATGTTTTATCTTTTTTTAAAGCTGTTAAAAATCAAAAGCACCAATAAATCCAATTTAAGCCACAGAAAAAAGGAGGAATAGCTTTCTAAATGTATGTCAGTCACTAAACCAGTCCCAAGTTGCCAAAACTCATCCTGTTTGCAGACAGATCAGCAGCATCCTTCCCAGGGGAGGTCTATTTAATCACTTCAGAAATTATTTTTTCCAGACAACAAAGAGCCATTAGATTACTTAATTAAAGGCCTGATTATCTCAAACCCAAAACAAGGGAAGGCAGAATCTAAAATAGGGAGATTTAACCAGCTGCCCTGGTCCTCATTATGCTTTGATTTCAATCAAGCACACACACGTCAAGCAAAGGGCAATAAATTACAACCATGTGTTGGAAGAAATTATCTTCACCATATTGGAAGTGGAAAGCCAAGGCTCTAACTGAGTGGTGTAAGATATTAGACTTCCATCTGGGAATAATAACCTACTGAACACAAACATACCAGAGCAATAGCTCCAGGCACTGCTGGAGTTAAACCTGGCAGCAGGAGATGGAAATGGAACAGTTGTTTTTTGGGAAAGTGACATGGATTTTGGTAAAACAGATAACCAAGAAACATGCTTGTTGTTTAACATGGAGAACAGAGAGGGAACTACAATCTGGTGTAATTCCTCTTTAACCCAAATGCCTCCAGAAAGGAAAGGTGGGATATTCCAGTGATACAAATGTGGCTTGCACTAAAACAGACACTTAAGGCAAATTCAGCCTTGGTTCACAGGCACTGCAGGTTCAGCAGAATTGTTCTTCTCCAGCTTACATGATTTTATTACATGCAATGTTACAAGACTTCCTCCCCAAACTTGCTTTGACACTACAGTCACTCAGTGGCCATTAAGCTTTTGGGGACAAAAATGGATTTTAAGGTCCCTAGCAAGCAAATCTGACTGGATTATTCCATACAAACTGTTAACAAACCCTTAACAGGCTGTTTCTCTCCAAACACCCACGACAGCAGGTGCCAACCCCTTGGGAAATGGCAAATACAATGCAGTGACTCACTGAACGTAGGTGGAGACTTACCACACCTGATGAAAAGAGAAATCTAAAAAGGAAAGGTGTGTGGGCCAAATGGGACTGACACAAGGAAGAACTGAAGCAATCTGAAGTGCTGGGAGAGGCCTGAGATGAATTCTGTGAGATATCAGCACTTTCTGTGTTGGAGGTAAAAAGGGACCTGATCCAGGGGAGGATGGGACCACACGGGGAGGGCAGAGTGGGATGGAGATGTTCTCCAAGTGCCCATTTATCTCCAGATGTCTTTGGAAGCTCAGGAGTGATGTGAGCCCTGTGCACAGACACTTCTGAGAGACCTGGGGTTGTCCAGCCTGGAGAAAGGAGGCTCTGGGGTGACCTGGCTGGGGCCTTCCCATGCCTGAAGGAGCCAACAGGAAAGATGGAGAGAGACTTTGGACAAGGGGGAATGGCTTCCCACTGCCAGAGGGCAGGGTTAGATAGGACATTGGGAAGGAATTCCTCCCTGGGAGGGTGGGCAGGCCCTGGCACAGGCTGCCCAGAGAAGCTGTGGCTGCCCCTGGATCCCTGGAAATGTCCAAGGCCAGGCTGGACAGGGCTTGGAATAACCTAGGACAGCAGAAGTTGTCTAGCAAGTCTGGACACAAAGCCACTACTTGCTCTGAAAAACCCAGCAGAAAGTCTCATTACAGGAATAAAATGCCTGAAAAGCCCAGGAAATTCAGGCAGGTTGGGATCTGGTGTTCCCTGTGAGTGCTGTGCTTACTTTTGTATTCACTGTTACCTCTCTTGCATGAAACAGCTACAGAGGCAGCTCAGAGACATTCCCTGCCCCACAGAGGGACAGAACAGCCTCTTAAGGTGTGTGAGAACCCCGGCCTTATTCTGGGGTCCCATGTGGTGGTGAAATCTCTCCTCCCACCCGAGCTTCCAAAGAAAGGCTCAGCAGTCTCTGTTGTTGGGTCTCAAGGCAGTTTATTGCAAGTTATCTCAAAGATTTTCTCCTCGGGCTGCTGTGGTTTGCTCCCAGCTCAGGCAGAGGCACACACACACCCTGACATCCTCTCTGACCCCGACTGCTTCTTCTCTCCCACCCAGGGCTGCTGCTATCTTTTATATGATATATTACGTATTACATATTTATGGTTTTTCCCCAATACCTACTACCTGTGTTACAAAGTGCTTTTCTACTCTAAACCAACCTGTGAGTGCCAACATCACCAATGACATGGAGGTGAGGAAGAAGAAGGAGGAAGAACAGGATCAGCCCATTTTCCTCCATCTTAGAACTTCTGACCCCCATGTACAAAGTAAAAAACCCCCTGTACATGTGCTAAAACCCCCCTGTACAATACTAAAAAAAAATTCCCCTCTGTTTTGTAACTACTTTTACTATATTATCTAATCTTTTGTGACTGATTGTTCCACCTCCAAAGTTGGTAACTCATTCCATGGCTCAAACCCAAAATCACAGCTGTTTCCAGCTGCCTGCCAGGGTCTAAAATGCTTCTGACCAAGGCCTGGAACCTCTAAAAATGTTTGAGAGACATTTTGAGTTCCAACAAAGGTGAGGAACTGCTGTGTCAAGTTTGAGGCTCCTCCCTCAGCAGCATTTTCATCCTCTTCACCTGCAGCCACTGCACTTAAACTGGTATTTTTAAAGAGAGAATCTGTAATGTGAAGTACCAATTAGCCTGGTGTCCCCTGTGAAGGATCTGTGTGGGCAGGCAACCTCACCAGAGTGAGCAGAAACTATGAAAGCCTCTGCAGGTCAACACAAAATGTAGATTTTCTGCACACTGCCTACAGGCTGATCCCTGCTCCTGGAGGATGAACCTGGCATAGATCTCCCTATCTTATAGTAACCAGAATTTCCACAAAAGATCCAGTCCTAAGGACAGCCGGCATGCGTAGCTCTTTGATTATTTCCACCAAGGAGCCTGAAGTATCTCCCAGTGCTGGAAAAGCTCTGCTGTGCCTGGCTCTGGAATGGGGAAGGACACAGGTTCCTGGCCCAGGATGCCCTGTGCCCTCCCTCCCCAGCTCCAGGAGCTGCCAGAGCAGTGACACTGCCAGGGCAGTGCCACCTCCATGGACTCTGCCTGGCCCAGCCCCACTGGAGGCTCTCCAGGCATTCCCAGGGTCAGCTCCCAGCCCCAGCAGCCATGCAGTGACATCCCTGGCACTGCCACCCTCCCAGGGCAGCCCAGCAGCCCTGCAGTGACATCCCTGGCACTGCCACCCTCCCAGGGCAGCCCAGCAGCCCTGCAGTGACATCCCTGGCACTGCCACCCTCCCAGGGCAGCCCCAGCAGCCATGCAGTGACATCCCTGGCACTGCCACCCTCCCAGGGCAGCCCCAGCAGCCATGCAGTGACATCCCTGGCACTGCCACCCTCCCAGGGCAGCCCAGCAGCCCTGCAGTGACATCCCTGGCACTGCCACCCTCCCAGGGCAGTCCAGCAGCCATGCAGTGACATCCCTGGCACTGCCACCTTCCCAGGGCAGCCCAGCAGCCCTGCAGTGACATCCCTGGCACTGCCACCCTCCCAGGGCAGCCCAGCAGCCCTGCAGTGACATCCCTGGCACTGCCACCCTCCCAGGGCAGCCCAGCAGCCATGCAGTGACATCCCTGGCACTGCCACCCTCCCAGGGCAGCCCTGCCCAGGCAGTCCCAGCAGCTGCTCCGTGAGGAATTGCTGCAGTCATTCCCAACCCAACGTGTTGGCAAGAGCAGCACTGAGGGATGCTGGCACTTGTTGCCACCTCTGAATTTCCACCCTCTGATCTCCAAGTAAAAATTAAGCTTCTGCTGTCAAAACACAAAAATCCAATTGTCTTATTCAGAAAACTGCAGAACCCAACTGCAAGAACAAAAGCCTGTTTCTCTCCCATCTCTGTTGGAGGTGGAAGTACAAATCCTGATTTTAAGCATGACGAACCCTTCAGACACTGAGGTTAAGTTTCCTTAACTTGGCAAATTCTTTTCACAGATGCCACAATTTTTTTACGCTGCTCAGCCAAACATGAAGCCACCCCTGTCCTCTTTTCCTCCTCCACTTTTGGGATCACAAGAAGTGTTCTGTGCTGGCACCTGTGCCCATAGTCTGACCTGTCCTCCTGGGTCCCCTCTGACCATTCCTGCCTGTGAAACCTGCCCTGACAAACAGAAAGATGGAATTTGGAACAAGCTCACCTTTTCCTTCCACACAATACATGAAGACTGTTATATAAAGGTACTGCTGTACCCCACACTGAGCAGGGCTCAGCAGATTCACCTCAGTCAGAAACCTGCCCTTTCCTTTCAGCAAATTCAAGCTGTTTGAAGAAGTTATTGTACCCAGCCATGACTTCATGGTCATCTCAGCAGAGAGGGATTTAAAAAGACAACCTTGGTTCTATAAACCTCCTCATTTTCATCTCAGGGTATTAAAGATCTTATTGGTCCTGTTCTGTTCTGCATCTGGGGAGTAACTGTAAATTTGGCTTTGCTGAATATGCAAAATTCCTTTCTTCCAGTCACTTCAGATACCAATAACAACTGTTACTTACAAGAGAAGTTGGAGAGCTATGAAAATAATGCACCAAAAGAAGTAAAAATTTGATACCTGTAACAGAAGTGTGATGCTTAACACATTTGGACAGGCTGCATTTACATTGAGCCACAGAACCCAGCAAGGAAAGTTCCTTTTAATATGCTTCTGTCAGCACTGTAACATGATGAACTCATCTAAAGTTGTGTTTTATCTGCCTTTTCAGACAACATGAAGCAGCAATGAAGTTTGTTCACTTTTTTCATGGTCCTTAGGCACCTTCCTAAGAAAGTGTCCCAGGAAAGGACACACTTACTGGTTCATTTTGCTTTGCAACACTCATTTGCTGTGTAGTTTTAGCATCACTTTCCACCCAGCACTACTTAGGAGAGCACAGAGTACAGAGCCCACAGCTGACCCTGATCACATCCCAAGGATGTGGAGGAAAGTGCAGTGCAGGCCCAGTTTACAGAAAAATTCTTCAACTGGTAACTCACCCAGACAGCTTCCTATTGCTGCTTTAAAAAGCCACTGCCTGATCTGCATTGATCTCACACGGGCTCTATTAATTCCTTTGTTTTGCACCTCTTTCATAAGACAGGGCCTGAAACAAGCATCCTGCAGCAGAAGTACATTAATCCCTGCCCAACTGCTGCACTTCAGCCTTCAGTGCCTCTTGTTTTACTGGGAGATGTGAGAGGTGCTGCTGCACTCAGAGATTTTTTAAGAGTACAGCCTTGAGGGAATGGAAAATGCAGATGGTTTAAGACTGAACTTAGAGATCAAAGAGAAGCCAGATCATGCCAGGACAGAGACAGCATCAATCTGTTAAAGGAGGTGGGAAAGCACCTCAGCATCTGCCTTTGGCACCAGCTGACAGATTTGATCAGGTCTGGCATCACAAACCCAGCTGCCTCCCCCCCAGCCTGCCCCAGGGGACACAGACAGACAGACAGACAGGGCTCTGAGGGTAGGACTGACATACAAGTCTCTGTACTGGTCAAAGGCATTGTTGGCTTCCACCTCCAGCTTGCGCAGGCGAGCCGAGGGCATGGCACCGTCCTCCAGGGGAGGGTCGTACTTGTTGCTCCAGGGTGACCTGCAGGGAGACAAGGACAGGGACAGTCACACCAGGGCACAGGACAAACAGTCACAGTGTCTGAGGCTGGAAATGGGAGTGTGTATTCTAGTCCTGTCTGTCAGAGGTGGGGCAGTTATCTTCTATTCATTGGGCAGTTTTCTTTCTCTCTTCCACAAACCAATCCTCCCTGCAGGAGATAGCTTCTGTTATTAATTATTAATTATTAATTGTCTTCTGTTCATGGGCCATTGAGTGTCACTGCCTGGCTGAGAAAATTCCATCATCCCATTGGGAGATGCTCTGCCCAGGGGGAGCAGCCAAGCATTCCTACCTGGATCCAATCTGAGATTTTGGGACACCAGAACAGCCTTTGCCCCCTGCATTCCCAGAGGAGCAGCTCTTTCCCACTGCATTCCCAGAGGAGCAGCTTCCTTCCCACTGCATTCCCAGAGGAGCAGCTCTTTCCCACTGCATTCCCAGAGGAGCAGCTTCCTTCCCACTGCATTCCCAGAGGAAAACTCCCCCCTTGTGCAGGATCCTGCTCCAGCAGAAGCACAGCTGGCACTGCAGGAGGACACCATGGGATGGGACTGCTGCCACCTCCCTGACACACAGGCTGCCAGGGCCTGTTCTGACTCTGTCAGTTGTTTGTTTGTTGTTTTTTTTTTTTTTTTGTACTATTACATTTGTAATTTTAGTTTTCCTAGTACAGAACTGTTATTCCTGATCCCATATCTTTGCCTGAGAGCCCCTTAATTCCAAAATTTGTAACAATTTGGAGAGAGAGGGTTTCCATTTCCCATTTCAGGAGAGGCTCTGCCCTCCTCAGCAGACACTGGCTGTTCAAACCCAGAAAATGAGACAGAGCCTGCTCACAGCCCCAAGGTTGCCAGAGCTCCCAGGAGCATCTGGACAACACCCCCAGGGATTTCTGGGTGTCTGGGCAGGGCCAGGAGTTGCCTGGATGGTCCTTGGGGGTCCCTTCCAGCTCAGGATATTCCATGGCTCAGAAAGGTTTAATATTGCTGGGTCTGACCTCATCCACAGATGCTGAACTTGCAAAAAACCCCAAAAGGTGCCCAGGGCAATCTACCTGTAAGAACTGCACTCTCCACAACCATTTCAAACAGTGAAAAGGGGACACTGAGCCCTTAAAACTCACCTGGGGGTCATTCCCTGGCTTCAGGTTTTCTATATAAAAAAAATCTCTTGGGTTTCCATCTGTTCTTTCTTATATATTCAACAACAAGGCTTCAGCTGTTGAACATTAAATATTAAAAACTGTTTTTTCATGCAAATACAAATTGATTGTGTAGTTTATTTAGGATCTGACAGTATTTGAGCCAAACACTGCTGGCTATGATTAAGGTCCACATTTTCCTCCACTATTCTGCTTTGAAATAAACTCTACCTTTAGCAAAATATTAGGAAACCCTTTGAACAGTTTGAAGGACTTAACAGGGTTTGTAAAGCTGCGGGTTTTACAACAAATTCTGCAGGTGTGGAAGAGATTTTTGTGTTCTTAATGAAAGATTTGGTATTAAAAGATTAATGGAACTCTCTGCCCATCTGCTTGAGGCTTTTATAACTCCCATTCTGGAAACCTTCATTTTGCTTTTCATTTCCCCTTGGAGTAACCAACTTACACATTGCACTGCTGTCTCAAAGAAAAGCACCTCCACCCTTTATCTCCCCCTTTCCCACTCACTTTGCCCAGCCCCTGGCTGCACCACCAGGTCCCAGTGCTGGGGAAAGGCTTTTTCTTTATCACTCATTTCTCAGAAAGGCAGCAGGCCCTGACACCTGTTTGGTGCCTGGCACAAAGCCCAGCCTCTGCTCTGCTCCCACAGCTCCTCCTGACCACCCCTGACAGCAAAGGTGGGACCAGAGAGAGTGGAGCTGTTGTACCACATCCACCCAAGTGATGTTTGCAGGTCATGATTCTCATCTCAGGGCTGTGTCCATTCTGGGCCCTCACCACAAGAAGGACCTGGATGGGCTGGAGTGTGTCCAGGGAAGGGAATGGAGTTGGGGAAGGGGCTGGAGCACCAGGAGAGGCTGAGGGAGCTGGGAAGGGGCTGGAGCCCCAGGAGAGGCTGAGGGAGCTGGGAAGGGGCTGGAGCACCAAGAGAAGCTGAGGGAACTGGGAAGGGGTTGGAGCCCCAGGAGAGGCTGAGGGAGCTGGGAAGGGGCTGGAGCACCACGAGAGGCTGAGGGAGCTGGGAAGGGGCTGGAGCACCAAGAGAAGCTGAGGGAACTGGGAAGGGGTTGGAGCCCCAGGAGAGGCTGAGGGAGCTGGGAAGGGGCTCAGCCTGGAGAAAAGGAGGCTCAGGGGGGACCTTGTGTCTCTGCACAGCTCCTGCCAGGAAGGGACAGCCAGGGGGATCGGGCTCTGCTCCAGGAACAGGGACAGGAGCAGAGGGAACAGCCTCTGGGGAAGCTCAGGGTGGACACCAGCAGGAATTTCCTCATGGAAAGGGAGCTCAGGCCTTGGCAGGGGCTGCCCAGGCAGGTTTGGAGTGCCCATCCCTGGAGGTGTCCAAGGAAGGGCTGGCTGTGGCACTCTGGGCTGGGGACAAGGTGGGGACCGGTCACAGCTTGGACTCAGTGGCTTTGGAGTGTTTTTCCAACCTCAGTGATTGTGAGGTTTTGTGATTTTAAACAGCTGCTTAAAATGTGGTTGCTTTGGAGAGGAGTCAACAGCCACAAGATCCCAGCTGGGTCAGGCTGGAAGGGACCACGGGGCCTCATCTGGTGCCACCCCCTGCTCCAGCAGGGTCAGCCAGGGCACAGGACTGGGTCTGGGTGGCTCTGGAACATCTCCAGTGAGGGACACTCCACAGCCTCTCTGGCAATGTGTCCCAGAGTGTGTCAAGTTGTTCTCCCTCATGTTCAGGTGGAGCTCCCTGGGATCAGTCCCTGCCTGCTCCTCTGGTGCCACTGCTGGGTCCCAGGGAGCAAAGCCCTGCCCAGAGGCCCCCTTCGGACAGGGACACACAGGGATGAGGTCCATCCTCAGCTCTTTCTTCACCCCTTTACCTAAAATCTCCAAAATCTGGGAGAGATTCACAGAAACCCCTGCTGGTGCTGGCCTGGTGCTTCCAATGGCTCGGCTGCTGCACAGGGTGAGCAGGCAGCTCCTGCAGAACCACTGGGAGATGCTCCAAGTGCAAACCCCAAACATCTTCCCCAGGCTGCAGGAATGGCACTGAAGGGCAGCCCAACAGACCCTTCCAGCCAGCAGCTTGTGGCATTTTCATCCCGATCCAGCTGGAGCCAGCAGCAGCTTTACCAACCAAAAAAACTCCTAACACAGCCCTGTACTTTTTATTTTTGTAGAAATGCACTCACAACACATTTAAACACTTAACTGGAGGCTATTTGAAGAAAGACAGATGGACAAGCACTTAAATTTCAAAAGTCAGACCTCTAATTTCCCCAAAAGAGAATGGTTTGTGTTTCAGCTAACAGGTTTCAGTGTTGTTGGCCCCAAATTCCCCATAAGGATTCCATTTAACAGAGTGATCAAACACACTTCGAGTGGAAATGTATGGACAAAGTCAGCAACCTTGATGTCTAATATTAAAAAATAAAATTATTAAAAGCTCTGCCTTCACAATGTGGATTCCACGACTGTTTGATATTCTTCACAAAACTTTGTTATTCCAGGAGCACTCACAGAAGTACCTGTGAGACTCACACAAGCAGGATTTAATAATATGAAGAAAATAAAAATTATCTATTTATGAAGATCCAAGGAGACTCCAAAAATCCACCTTCTAGTCTGATCCATGTTCAACGTGGACCAAACCAAGTCTGTCTAAACATATGAAAGACTAAACTGTGATGGGCTGAGCATTAGGATATTCACTTCTCACAATAGCTTTTTTCCCAGGCTAATTCCCAGTCAAATTGTAAAGCCACTTGAAAAACCCAACCCTGTAAAACTGGATCCCAGTGAGAAAGTCTGACTACCCAGCCCCACCTCTCCTGCTGAAGCACAGCGAGGCTCAGTTGCCCACGGAATGCTTGGAAATACATGGATTAAAAGTATTTATTGCTAAAAGAAATGCGATTAGCAACCTTTCTAACAGAAAGGGAAGGTGTTTAGCTTGGAGTGTGCAGGAACTGGGGATGCAGCACATGTCAGGCAGGGAAAAAGATTCCCTGGTACTTCTAATCGAGCGTGTGGGTATGAAAAATGGCTGTGGAAATATCAAAAGCTTTTAAAAGCCCAGTGAACTCCTCCTAGATCTTGGCCTAATTGATTAAATTAGTGTAAGAGCCACTTCTTAGTAACAACTGCAGATTTTATGAGGTACGAAGCAGTGTCTGGACACAGGCACAGAATGGGATTAACATGCACAGGGCAGTGCTGCTGGGGTTTCAAAGGCTTCTGCTGTGGGCTGAAGGAAAGAATTTACTTCATGAATCAGAGCTGGGACCAATCAATTCCAGAAGGAAGAATCACTTCAATCCAGAATGCCTGAATCAAAAGCCTTAGGAACAGGATTCTTTCATGCCAGCAATTAACACATGGTGCCTGTTCTAGAGGAACAAATGAAAGAGCTTCTCTGAAACCTCATTACTTAATAAGTCCCGAAAATTTCAAAGTGATTTTAAAAACCAAATTCCTCCTGCTTCCTTGTAGCTATTTAATACCTTCTCAGAAAGAGATGGAGCAAATTTCAGAGGCAGGAGTGACACTGACCTTAGAGGACGGGCTGTCATGTGCCCCAATTAAACACAGGAGTTATTAGCATTGCACCATGTCTCATTACTGTCTAACCAGTGCCTTTTCCAGCTCCCTGTGTCCCTGGTGATTGATGTCCATGTCAGCAGCCTGAGCAGGATGCAAAGGGGCTGCAAGAAACATCACAACTTCAGGGAGAAAGCATCTCTTGAAAGATCCACAAGAAATTCAGGATTTAATCCCTCCTCTGGCATTTGCCAGAGGGGCTGCAGCTGTGTGGGTACATTTCGTGGGGGGCAGAAGCTCTAAACTCCTATTTTATCCACTAATTCAGAATCAATTACATGCAAGTAGCTGCTAACATGGATCTAACCAGCTGGGGCACACAAAATTAGTGAAAATGCTTTTATAGAAGGCACTAGGCTCTTCTGTAGAAGGTTGGAATAGTTTATAAATATGAGATTAGTGCCCTTAAGAATGCGAGTGACACTTCACCTTCAGGTCCTGCTCACTTGCTGGCCCCCTGCAGTAGGTTATATTTTAAATAACTCATTAGGATTTACACTCAGCCACAATCCAAAGGCACTGTCAAACTCTGCATCCACTCTCATTCTCCATCTCTTGTTTCTAGGACAAAATGTATCTCAGCATGTTCTCTGTGTAAATCATCCACAAACACGTGCTTCACATTAGGGAGGGACCTTTCTGCAACTCAAAGCAACTGAACCAATTCATCTCAAATCCTTTACAAGCTCACCTGCTTCTGCAGTGATGCCTGAGCCAAAAAAGATTTGTTAAAAAATATTTTCTGAAACTCTGCTTTGAAACACAATTCTTGAAACATTCTAGCCAGATGAATGTAAAACGCTACATCAAATCTACACACAGCAAAGTGAGAATCCTCCTGGAGATAATCCCAAGCACTAAAACATAAATTATGACACTGAAGGTACAAGGAGAGAGAAGTGGAAGCCTGAGAATCATCCCAGAAGTAGCAGGATGGCTGAGCTGGTAATTCAGGGCAGGAGATGAATGGGGTCATTACCTCACAGCCCAGGACCCTTTGTTAAGGGAAAGAATAAAAGTGCTGCAGGAGTCAGAGGTTTCTGGACTGTAAACTCATAATTCTTAAATTAAATATCTGGAACTATGCCACTGTCACTACAGCCATTAAGGAAAGCCAGGCAATGTGAGAAAGGGAAGGGATGATTTAAACATAAGTGAAAAACATCATCCTAACTGCAAGGAAAATATATTTCCTCTGAAATGTGAAAATTCTGAAATGTGAAAAAAGAGAGACTGTGCTCAATGTGGCAGCCAAAACACTGAAACCTGATTGTACCAGTATTACAGCCCCTCTTCCTTTAAAATTAATTATATTGTAATTATACACAGCTTATAGGGTCCAATTATTTTCATTGTTTTTGTCTCCAGTCCTCAGAATTCAACTCTTTTGGTAGATGGGGATTCCTTTTCTTGGGCCAAGATTTTCAAACAGAATAATGACACTGAGTCCAAAGTCAGTCAATTCTTTGCAAAACATTGAGTGAAAGAGCCTTTCCCAGCTGGCAAATCCACCCTGGTTTGTACAACTGAAAATGATTTTGTTTAAACTCATGGCTTGCATCATCTCTTTTCTGTCATTATCCATTCCAGAGATTTTATAACATTGCAGTGGTCTAATTTCCCATCAAGGCCATTTCTGCCAGAGAATTGACTGGTTTCAATCCAGAAAACAAAGACAAATAAATCAGTCACCCTCTTTAGCACGATAACAACAGCACATTTTGGGCTCTAAATCTTTAAATGACGGGGTTTTTTGGCTGAAAATAAGAGGGAGAAGGGCCTGCAAGCCCTGCCCATGGATGTCATTTAGAGAGCAGCTCTGGCTGGGAACTCACCTGTACGAGTCCCCATCTCTGTTGTAGTCACACAATAGATAATCCTTCCCCACCACCTTGTCTCGTGCAATCTTCAAGGGCTGATCCACAGAGGAGAGGAGATCTTCACAGAGGCTCGGGACCTGCAGGGGGGGAGCAAACAGGGAGGGGAGAGAGGGCAGCACGTTAAGGCTGGAAGGCACTGGCACCCCTAAGAACAGCTTTTGTTATTAACAACCCACATCTGTCCCAAAGCCAAAACTCTTTCAAGAAATCACTTCACTTACAGCACACCCCTGTGTTCCCACCTCCAATAATTTCAGTTTAATTACCACATCTGTGGCTCAGTACACACACGCTCCACGTTCACTCTGCCAGGGCAGTGACTGTCCAGGGCTGGTGGATAAAGGTAAATATTAACAGTGGGGTGGGAATGAGGGAACTGCTGAAGGAACCCCCCATCCACAGGCTGCAGTGAGTTTTCCCAAGCTCCCATTCTGGGTCAAGCTCAGAGCAGTTTCCAGGGACGTAGCCAAGAATGACCAGGCTGGTTAAGGAGAATAAACGTGTCCGTGTGCGTGCACACGTCAAATCCAACACAGCTCCTGCTTCCACAACTTCCACGGATCCGGGAGCCAGCTGCCTCCCTGCCCTGCACGTGGACAAAGACAAGCTCTGCTTCAGAGGGCCTGTGATGTCCTGCAGGGACATGAGGCTCCATGTCCCTGCACACACCTCAGGTAATGTCCAGCCCTGCGCCCCAGTCCAGCCCAGGGACCACCAACAATCATTCCTGCAGCTGCTGCCCTCAAACAATCAGAGCATCGTGTGCTTCCTGCTGGAACAACAGTCCAGATTTCACTGCAAGAGAAATGGACTGAAGCAAAATGCCCCTTCCCAACAATGCAACAGGACCACAGGACAACTGGCACGTTCTTGAACAGATTGGTAACAATGTGCTAATAAAACAAGAAATAAGGACTGTGGAATGTCTTCTGCATATCACTCTGCATCACAGAGATGAAAACCTCACTGAGAACATGAGGACAAAAGGCAATCAAGGGCAAAATTAATCATGGAGTGATGCATTCATAATTCATAAGAAATGAAAAGCAGAGGGAGGGTGGGAGGAATAAAGAAAACATGGGAAATGTACTTTCTTCTCTTCAAGCCATTGATTCAGTGAATGGATTAGCACCATTTCAAAGGAAAGAAGCCTAGAGAAGAAAAAACAAATTCAGGGTGCAACAGCCCTGAAAATATTTTAATGCACTAGACTGGACAGAAGAACTCAAAGTGCCCAGAACAAAAACATTCCTAATCCCAAGTACAAGGCAGTAGCATGCAGAGGATGACAGTCAGAGTGAACAGGGATACACGTAAACCAATGTGACTATGAAGAATCAAAAAAAACCAAAAAAATCCTAAATGGAAATGACAAAACAAACTGTGGCTGCCTCATCCCTGAAAGTGTCCAAGGACACTTGGCCTGGAGTTGGACAGGGCCTGGAGCAACCTGGGACAGTGGAAGGTATCTCTGCACATGGCAAGGGGGGCACTGGATGGGCTTTAAGGTCCCCCAACCCAAACCATTCCATGGCTCTCAGATGAGACCCGCAAGTGATGCACCTCCTGACCCACACAAACAATCCTTAAATACACAAAAAATCAGAGGCAAACCAAGACATGGTTGGTAAAGTGCTGAAAAAGCTGAAATATTCATCTGTGATTTTGGTCTCTACAGACTGTAATGTGGCTGTGAGTGAGACCTGCAGAGCCCAGAGCAAGAGCAGGGCAGCTCAGGATTTAACCCAGCCCAGGGCTCTCATGGGAGTTCCTCCTTTGGTACCTGCAGGCCTGGCTGAAGAGGCCTTTAACCCACAGCACATTCCTGAGTAAACAGAAGAGGACAAGCAGCAGCAGCTTTTAGGGAAATTCTTCCTTTGCCTGAGACCAGACAACCCAAATACTTCCTGGAGCTGATCCAAATCAGCAGTGTGGTGGTGTAAGAAATGATCTATCGGTGTCTGTGAGCACATCTGGTCCCCCTCTGTCCCTTCAGTCCCTTCCTCATTAACCATCAGCTGTGGACCAACTCTTCAACCTGCCTGCTTGACCTCCAGGTAGAGCCCAGCCAGCCCAGCACCTGAGCTGCATCCAGAGGTGGCCAGTGGAACACATCTCTTGGCCACGAGCCCATCAGCACAGGGAAAGGCATGCCCAGAACACTCCTGGCTCTCACCTGCCTTTGGGATGATGAAAACAGAATTGGGGGGAAATGGCTTTTACCCAGCCTCTGTTTCCACTCTGTTTCTTTGGGAACAGCCTACACTACATGTGTGTAAGGCAGCATGAGAGGCCTCGCTGTGCATTCCTTCAACCCCAAATATCCACACAAAGCATTCCCACAAGAAACTCAAACCCGAGGCCAAGCTGAGTCCCCTGCAGAAAAGCTGAATTTACAACTCTTATAAAAAACCCCTCACGAGTAACTTTTAGATTTAACTTTCTTTTAAGAACAGCACATGCCTGGTGTGGGGTTTCTGCAGGGTTCAGAGCACAATCCCATATTGACTAGAAGATCTTGCAACCCGTTGTTTTTTTAAGATGCAATCTACTGACCTAAACTTATCTGTGGATGATTTGGTAACAAATATTCATTAGAAGGGTCTCTTTCCCAATTTCTGAGGGCTGTGGTTATTCCTACAGCCATAACAGTGACTGCATTATCTCACACACTTACTAGAATATAATACTGCACTGTATTATAACCCTCCATTGTAAAACAAACTGTATATCCCATCTCCTTGGTACAGACACTCCACAGGACTTCAGGCAATCTATTATTTTCTCCTTCTTGTCTTTCAGAATAAAACAGAAGAAAACCTACTCATCTAGTTTGGAAATATAAGAAAATTTCTACAGTATTTATAAAAAGAACAGATATGCCAGCTGATGGAACTACTCGTGCTATTCTAATTATTGGAAAAGCACCCAAGTGTGGCACAATTACTCCAAGAATGTAATTTTTATACTATTTATTACATCAACTGTACTTCCTAATAATGAATTTGCAATTTATACGCACTGCCTTTCCTCTTCCACTCTTGAAAACTGCTTACAAGGCAAAGGCAGTAATTTGAACAAGGTGATTTGCAGCTTTAGACACTTCAGGTTTATGTTCATGAGACTATGACTCCTTGTGAATTTAGGTCCTTTGGATTGTTTTCAATGTCAAGTATTGAATCTTACTAAAACATTTAAATTACTGTTGTGCACATTCAGACTCCTGCAGGATTCAGTTTATCTTCTGATCCCATCAAAGGCAACTCTGCTTGGAAGGCAACTGATGCTCTGAGTTTTCAACAACAGTCGATTTGTGAATTTTTCTTGTTAAGGTTGTTCTATGTTAACTGAAGAGCCAAAATTCCCTCAGGTGCCTGAGCACTTATCTACAGCAGTCATCACATGTGGAATTTTGACTTCAATTTAGAAACACAAGAATTAAGCCGCTCCTCAGGACAAACTGAAACAGCAAAGCAGTGATTTTGTTCCATTCATCACTGCGCTACAAATAAATGTCCCTGGTGCAAACACTGAGGATGAGGTTCTTTTATAAGCAAAGGCTGGGCTCTCACCTCTGCTCTGACACAATCTTTTCCCACTCTAAGCACTGCAAGGTCACATGCAGAACACAATCTGCACCTTGTATCTCCAGCTAAAGGCCAGCATTAATGTCACCTGGCCATCCTGCACCCTTGTTGCCCCAGATCAGCTCTCAGTCATCTCTTCTGGTGGCTCTGGCTACTCAGGAAGTGAGACCACCCTCAATGTAAACTGGAAAGAAAAAAAGGAGGAGATCTGGGGCTCGGCCTGGAAGAACAGCAGCATCATTCAGAAGGAACAGGGCACAGTGTTTGGGGGATATTTTTTTCCAAGGAGATACACAAAGGATGTGTAGTGCAGAGGAAAGAAAATCTGAATGAGAAAGTGAGGGAAACATGTCAAACAAGGATCCTGTTGTCCTGTGTAACCAAATTCTCCAGCAGAGCTGCCCAGGTATGTGGACAGTGTTTTAATAAAGGCAACTGCTCTGCTATCAAGACAAATAATCACTTGTGCCAAAGTGGAAACCATACCCTTTTTGGAGTAGCTAAGCTCAATCATTCCTTCTGGACTCACTTCTTGGTTCAAGGAGCTTATTAGCAATTAAACAATTGCTTCTGGATTATTTTTAAAATTATTTTTAAACAATATCTAAAAACAAATTCATAGAGGAAAGAGGAGTAATACCTCAGTTATCCATGTCTGACACATAGCCCCCATCCTTTCTTTGACCACACTAAATTGCATCAAATTCTGCACTTCACACACTCAGGACAGCCAATATTTTGGCTGTGTCCACTCCGGTTCAGTACACTGAGGTGGCTGTTTTCTTCTATAGCCTTGATTGAAATGTACCACATCTACCACTGGAACAGCAACATTCCTGGTGTGCCAGTCCTAAGAAGGAGTCTTTTTCCATATTTACTCAGAGGTCAGCATTACTGATCTCCACAGGACCTTACACACTGGAGAACTATGCTAAATGCAGCAAAATTAAAGATTATTAATTTTTTTTCCTTAAAGAAAAGGAAGGAACAAGGAGGAACAGCTTCAGACTGAAAGAGATTACTCTGGAAATTAGAAAGAAGTTATTCCCTGGGAAGGTGGGGAGGGGAAGCTGTGGCTGCCCCTGGATCCCTGGCAGTGCCCAAGGCCAGGCTGGACAGGGCTTGGAGCAGCCTGGGACTGTGGAAGGTGTCCCTACCATGGCAGGGGTGGCACTGGGTGATCTTTAAGGACCCTTCCAACCCAAACATTTCTACAATTCTGGGAAGATGAGGCAAATTTCAATTAGCTAACGAGCCATTCAGATCCATCTGTGTTTTGAATCTGCATCTGCAAGGTGCAGGTGTCTGAATCTGCAGATATCTGAACACACATGTGATGAGAGTTTTTAATTAAAAGCCCCATCCCACCAGGAAGGTGAGTATTTTTATCACATGTGAACTTCCAACATTAAAGGAGGACAGAAGAGCTGCTCCCATGGTTGGGAAAACCACTCAGACACAGAGGAGTCCGTGGAAGCTCCCTGACCCTCTCACAAAATAACCCTCCTGGCACACCTCCAGAGTTATTTATTTCATCTAATAAAACATTATTCTGATGTTTCAGGGTCCTTGCACAGCCTCAGAATTTCCTGTTCCTGCAGAAGGCAGGCATGGCCCAGCAAATGTTGTGGAAGCTCAAGAAGGAAGCCTGGCTCCACTCATCTTGGGCCTAAAACCACCAGTAAAGTCACTCCCACAAATCCACACAGTGCTAAACCTTAATTGGATCCATCACAGATCCAAAGGCCACACAACCATCAAGCTTTGTTTATGAAATGACACTTAAATGGACTTTTGTGTTCAGACAAGATATAATTGATACTGGAAACAGCTCAGTGTTATTCATGTAGTTGCTCTGAATTCCAGCACTGCAAGAATTGGCAAAACCAAAATTAAGCCAAAAGAGCTTTTCTGGAAAAAGGCAGATGTTAACAAGGTTGCAAATCCAAGTCTGTCCAGCTTAACTGTGTCACAGCAGACATGTCACATTAATTACAGAACGTTTTAATTCAGCTCGAGGAACTACATTTAAAAAGGTGAGAACCATTCATAAAACAGGATCCTTGGCTTTCTTCTTGTACCTTGCAGGATAAAACAGGGTTCTGCTGGATTCTCCTTCTGAAACAAAAGGCAGCCATCTGGCAGGCACAGCCAGAGTGCCCTGGGCTGTGACTGGTGACCTGCAGGTGAAGGCTCCTGGATCCCATTACCAGTCCCAGTCCCAGGAGCCATCACAGAGTATCAGTATCTTGGGAAGCCCTGGCTGCTCGTGTCAGAGTCCAGCTGGGCTTGGAGATATCCAGTAACAATTCAGGGGTATGCAGGACATACTCTCTCAGTGCTATTTCTCTATCCCAGCTTTCCCCTCCATCCTTTAAAGAGGCAGGGAGGTTTCCATCTTCACACACACTCCCTTCAAATGATATTCAAACAGATATTTTAAGGGTCTCTAACACCAGCACTGCAGTGGCAGGAATCTGGAAGACAAAAAAGCTTAAAAATAGGAAGAATAAGTGATATAAGGCCAGAATTGAAATTCCCTTTTCCAATCTCATGCTAGGAAGTGGGGTTGCTAGCTCTAACCCAAGCATCACATTAACAGTTTACATAAATTAATTGCTATCTCCAACTAGCATCAAGATATTCAGAGGTAATTTTTGCTGGCTGGAAAAGCTCCGGCTTACAGCCACTCACCAAATGGAAAAACTGGCTCTCAACCACCATGAATTTATTCAGAGAGTCAGAGCCCCTTTCTTTAGCCAACAATTCTTGTATTAGAAACCTGCCTGGCTGCTGGGAGCTCATCCCACAGGTCAGCAAGTCCAGGCAGAACAGGAGGTCAAAGACTCAGCTTTGAGCCCACAGGGCTGTCAAAGCACTTCTGCTTCCACCACCTCTTTTTCAGCTTTCACTGGATCTGATTTTTTGTTTAAAACATCTTCCAGCCTCACCAGACGCTCAGCTGGCCATCTGCATCCAATTATTTTATCTCTCCCCGCAATGCCGCACAGTGCTCAGGCTCTTGGACTCCAAACACAAAAAGCTCCAGTCACATTCTCGTGTTCTTTATGGTCTGTGCAGCCCAAGCAGTGCAGTTTGCCTGGGGGTAAATTCTGTAGCTTCATATATCTTCAGTGACTGAAGGCATGCAAGCAGATTTGGGACTTGCCTGGAGCTCGCACGAAGCAACAGCCTGAACGGTGTTCAAATATTTCAAAATCAGAAGTTTATACATTTTAAGATTCATCACTCCATTATTTTCTAAAAAGTAACACATTCTCCTAAAAATACTTCAGTATTCCCCTGTGATGAGAAAGGAGAGCTGATCACCTCCCAAATCTTTAATTGCAAACAGAGCCTTAAAAAATAACCAGCAAAATTATGACTGCTGTGTCTGTAAAGAACTCTCACTTTAATTCTTCAATGGCAGCATTACTTGGTTCTGTTCTTCAAGAAAGCTTTCACTTTTGGGAATGATTGCTGTTTCAATACCAGGCTTACTGGGAGAGGGAGAAAGCTGTGGCTGTGAGCAACCCTCCCTCCTCTCCTGGCAAGCCTGTCCATTCTGTGAGGACCATTTTCTGTCCCCACTTCATGCCAGGCATCTGATTTTCCTGAGTCAGCTAGATTTTTCATCTAATTTGTATTATACACACCCAGGCAAACATCCAAATTAAACACTCAGCAGGAAATTTGTACTTGCTAAAGGAACCTGCTTAACTTGCACCAGGACTAAGAATGCATCAACTTCCACACTCGAGTTGAAGCCATCAAGGCAATCCTGTCACAGATCTGTTATTTGCTGCACATGGCCCACAAGGACAATAAATCCAGTTTCCTTCCACCTTTGCCACCTCAGCCCTCAAAGACACATCAATGAAGCTGTCTGAAGAAAATACCCCAAAAGGACTCTGGAGGCTGCAGCCCTAGACACCACTCACCCACCTCGTCCTGTGCTGCCAAGCTGTCCTAGGAAGGGACCCTCCACGGCAGCACTGCCTAGAGGCTGGTCCTTCTTTGGGATGTCTCCTGGGAAGAGCACAGCTAAAAGCACAGAGGGCTGACCTTCTGTACAGCTGACCTTCAGAGAAAGGAGGCAGGAGACCAATTGCCATGGGTTGTTCTGACCTTTCAGGGTGAGCTGCTCGGCCACTCAGAAGTGAGCTCTACCAGCTTCCCTCCCTCACGCCTCCTGATACTCAGTGTGACTTCACAGCCACACAAATCCTCACTCAGCTGATCCCAGGACACATTTCCAAGCAGAGAACGCCCTCACAGTGCCCTTTCCAGCAGGTGATGAGAACAGATGTGATTCACAACAGGGTTCCCTGGGAAGCACAGTGAATCAGCAGCTCCTGGACACTGTGAGGCAATAAGGAGGTGACACAGCATTTTTGTCACACACACACACAACATGTGAACTAATGCTCCAAGTGCTGTCACTACACAAAGAATCATTTAGGTTGGACAAGACCTTGAAGTTCATCAAGTCAACTTTTGACATGGAGCATCCTCACAACAAACCCATTTAAGAGCAGTGCAATCACCTTTCTCCTCTTTTGGCAACTTCCTTTCAGCTTGGACTTGGCTCACTGGTAGATGCTCCAAGACTCACAGTTTCAAAAGGAGCTCTATGGAGAACTATTCCAATTTAAATTAGTTGTCCTTAAAAAGGTATGTGCCTCCAGCAAACTCGTTCTGTAGAGAATCAGAAGTCCTCTTGCACATTCTGAGCAGTGTATTTACACATAATGACTAATTGAACCCTTAGAAGAGCATTCCATGCCAAAGCCCATTTCCAGCACCATGCACAGCTTCTTTCAGGCAGGACTTCTGGAGGGCTGTGATTGACAAGGTCTCTAATGAACTCTAATTGAAGCCTCAACAGTCTGAAAAACCCAACAACAGATGTGGTGAAAGGGCAAACCACAAACTGTTTTGCTAATGAATGAAAAGTGTCTGGGCTGATGAGGGCCAATGACCCAAAAATTCTCTTCTTCCACCCACACTTTTACTTGTGTCCAAGTTTGGGCCATTTCCCTTGTCAGCACAACACTTGGGGGCAGTCATGGACAGTGCTGGACATACTCCATGTATTCAGTTGGGTACCAAGATGCTCTTTTATGAGCCACAAGCAGCAGAACATGGATAGAGTAAGAGGGACCGCAGGGAGGGAACTTCGTGTGGTTATCCTTCCCAGCAGGATGGATAGGAGTGATTTTAACCTGCCAGAGGGCAGAGTTAGATGGGATATTGGGAAGAAACTCCTTCCTGTGAGGGTCTGGCACAGGCTGCCCAGAGAAGCTGTGGCTGCCCCTGGATCCCTGGAAGTGTCCAAGGCCAGGCTGGACAGGGCTGGGAGCGAGGTGGTCTCACAGAAGGTGTCCCTGCCCCATGGCAGGGGACAGGACTGGATGAGCTTTAAGGTCCCTCCCAACACAAACCATTCAGGACTCTGGGAAGGAGATGCCTGTTCCTTACTGCGTTAGTTTTGGAAAACTCTTTACATACAATGACATTTCTGAGCCATCTTCTGTCCTTTCAGTGGATCTTTAGCAAGCAGCCACCATTGGTCTGGAGATTAAATCCTATAAAAAACCATGGCACACTGAGCTGCAAACAGACTTCAAGTAATACTCCAAACTTCACCCCAAATATTGACATGAGCCTCTGCCTCACACCTCCTCCACACTGTGGTAGTGGACTGAGCAAGGAAACCCAGCACAAGGAAGGCAAGAAGTCAGGGTGCCATCTTTTACAGCTCTTTCCCTCAGTTTAAGGAACATGCTCATGCTCACTGTGCATTTGGAGTCTGCCCTTTTTTTCTCAAAGAGATTATTGTCTGCTAATGGGACAAGCAGCAGAATCAAAACGACAGATGTAAAGGTCGGGATGAAATTTGCCAAAAAAAGGTCAAAAATCTATTTGCTCAAGTCTGGCTCATGATGTCTCTGGACCTATTGCAGGTGGCAGAGCACACACTGCTCTTGTCTAACCAGTGCAGACTCCAGAGCTCAGGGAGAGTGGCTGCAGAGCAGGTCTACAGGTGTCACCACAATAAAGGAATTGTGCTGGATTTAACAAATTATTTCATCTCTGCCCCAGAGGAGGGGCTGCAATGCCTCGTGTGGGGGACACAGACCCTCCTCCCAACAGGCACCAAACTGGTCTGGTTCATGTTACACTACGAAAAGGAGCCCAGGGAGTGTGTTGCTGATGGAAAGCATGTAGAGCACTAATGAGCACCATCCAAAAGTAATTCCAGCATTTAGAGGTACCCAGCAATTTTCTGAGTCATTAAAAAAAATCTCAGACCAATTACACAGTCAGGCTTACCTTGGCTGACCAAACAACTCCTTGTTTTGAGTGGTCCTGGGAGCTGCTCAAACCCTGGTACCCACTCAGTCCTCCCAGTTTCATCATAAAACCAACCATGTCACACCAGATCAGATCAGTGATTTAGTTACTTGTGTCCTACCTCCAGCAACAGCCACAAAAACAATGCTTTAGGCTGCCAAGGGTTTTGGGGGCACAGATGTAGCCAATTATTAAAGGGTTTAAAGAGAGAGAAATAATCCTTTCCTGCAGGGAATTACTTCTTACCTGATCCCCAGAGGTCTTACCTGTACCTTGGCTTACATAAGTAAAAGAAATGTTTAGAGTTTGATAAATTTAAGTCAGCCACAACTTTTTGACCATAGCTTACCAACACCAGCTTTAGAAGCACTTCCCAACCAAACCTCTACCTGGTGAGCAGCTGCTCTTCTGCACAAATTTAGAAGCTTAGGTCAGAAATAAGCCATGTATTTAGAGTGGACAAGAGAATCCAGTTTTCCCACCAGCAGACTCTGTACAGATTAAATCCATATTTCAGTAACACCTTCAGTTACTCCAGAGGCACCTGTGCCTCACACTGTTTTAAGGGACAGTTGAGACTGACCAGGTTATTACATCCAGAAATGCATCACAGAATGTGCAAGTTGTAACGAGCCTAGAAATCCTTCTTAAGTCAGTTTTCCTCCCCAGAAGTGTGTAAAGGACACAAAAGGTCCAGGGAGAAGCAGAAAAAAAGATATCAGACACAAGATGGTCAGCCAGGTTTGGTTTTTGACACTAGACTGCAGAACATCTGAGAGAGCACAAATTATAAATAGATTTGGGTGTTCTCCAGATGCCCAGACATTCTCAGCAGTGTCTTTGCAGCGTGTGGGGCAGCACAGGCACTGCACCTCCCAGAGCTCCACACAGCAGGCTGTTTATCAGGAGGTAATACCCAGGTGCCATGGCCTGCATCCATCTGTACACACCGGCCCAAATTCCAACAGCAGCCTCCAAGCTGCCACCTGGGGTGGTTCATTAGGAGAGCTCTAATGACTGTTCACACTCACTGAGTGTCCCTGCGCACACAGACCAAAACAATCACTGGATTCCTGACATTGCTTGCCCAATGCTTGTTTGTTCAACCTTGCCCAAAGACAAGGGGACACACAAATCACCAGACGTTCCAGATACCCCAGAAGAATTCCCACATAGCAGGCTTTGTCAGCAGGCACTTCCTGGGGACAGCAGGCAGTACTCACCAAGTCAATGAGGTCACTGAGATTCTTCTCGATCTGCTGCGGAGGCAGGCGCCTCATCAAATCCAAGGCACAATCCAGCTGCTGGTCACTCTGCAGGAACAACAAGAGCCCTGGTCACCAGGTGGACAGGAAACACAGCACACAGCTCTCAGCAGCAGCATGCTTTGCATTAATGCAAGTAAAACTCATTACATTTCCTTGTGGATTATTGACTTGGCAACTTAACACCGTACTGCTGATAGAAAGGAGTCCAGTCTCTACCTCACCAAAACTACTTCCAATGTTTCTGTAAGTGTTGCTTTTCCACACTATCTCAATAACAACCTGGGTTAGGGAACTGGAAGTTCCTTCTCCCAACTGCACTGATCAGCTTGAGATAACCAGCATCCAAGACAAACTCTGTTCTCCTACAGAGCTCCCTCTCTCCTGCAGCTTTATCAGAAAACCAGAATGAAACATGCACATAAAGCATGATCCATGATTTCCCTCTTCCTACAAAACACACCTCAAGAACTGCCTCTATCTAAGAAATGAGGGACATCAGTTATTTAGAGCTAACACAGCAGCTTTCTCCAAAGGGCTCACTGTAGCTGGTCTCACACCAATTCTGACACAAAGAAACACCCTTACACTCCACTTCAGAGTCAGAAAATGTGCCCCCAGACATGTAAGGAGTTGAGCCACGGTCCTGACATAACCTTTAGCTGTTCTTTCCACCAATAGACACTTTTCTGCTGACCTAACAGCACTCAAAATCTGCACAAGTTCCTTTGATCCCAGGTCAGGTGAAACACAAGCAGTTTGTTCTCAGTGCTCCTCCCCTCCTTTTTCTCTTTGCCATTTCCAGGCACTCAAATCCCACAAGCTGAGGTTTAACTTCACCCTCCCATGTTCTGTGAAGCTCCCAAAGTCTTATTTAAAAACAGCTTCAATACTAACACAGTTCCATTATCACATTATCCAACAGAGCAGCCCCCAGGACAGGGAGAAACAGGAAGCCAAGTTTCCTGCAATTAAGCCAAACCTGCAGAATGAGGGAAGGAGGGAGTTTAGTGAACATTAGGAAGCTGTTCATTAGATGGCCATGGGAAGAGAACTCCTCACTTTTAGCTACTGAACTCTCAGAGCCCAAGGACAGAGGCTCTGGAGGTGGCCTGTGCCTGCCCAGCTCCTGCAGGCACGCCCAGGAGGGGATCTCTCCTCCCGAGCTCTGACTGCAGCTCCTGCTGTCTCCTGCATCCAGGAAGGAAACCTGGCACATTGCCACAGGGTCGTGCCCCTCACCTGTGGATCATGGGAACACTCAGGGAAGTGCTCTGTCCTCCTCTGCCAGCTGGAATTGTTTAAAAGACAAAAACGCCTAGGGAAGAATGTTAAAAACCACCACTAAAGCTGCAACCCCAGAGTAATTGAAAATAAAATACACTGCACGGAGGCAGTGTATTGCAGTGTTTATGGATTAACCAAGAGAATCTGGAGTGACCATTTTTACCCAATATATTCAGTAACAGCTGTAAAAGACACGAGCAGGATTAAGGCAGAGATCCTCCAAGGGGTTCAGACACAGCTGACATGCAAGGCTGTGTGCAATGGAAAAACAAAAATATGCAGGCACATACAGTGCCTGGTACAGTGCATCTCCCTGGTACCCAGAAGGGAAAAGCAAGGCTGAGCAGCAGGACTCCTCAGTTTCCCACAGAGCATTTAGGAAATGAAACAGCTTGCCAGCAGATCTTTTAAAGCACCAAAATAAAGGCAGGTTCTGCTGCAGTTGTGTCCCTAAATCCATGGTTATACAGCCACTTTAATCCAGCATAAATCTGGCTGGAATGGTCAAGAAGGCAACACAAGCTGACAAATCACAGATCAAAGTGGTACTTTGGGGTATCAGAGATATCTGGTATGACCTATTTCAGAACTGAACAGGGAGGTGAACCAGGACCTGGTTCCTTCTCTGCAGGTGAAGATTTAAAAGCCAGGTGTGTGGTCAAAGCCAGCCTCTGGCTCCAGCCCCTGCCCAGCTGGAGGAGATGGAGCAGCTGTAGGCACTGACACACAGAGGGACAGGGAGCACACCCCAGCTCCAGCACCAGCAGCACACAGCTCCCTGGTTTTACAGAAGGCAAATATCCCAGGATATGCTGCCACTGCTGGTTTGAGAGTGGCACTGGATCAGTGGTGCTGAAACCCCCCAGAGCCCTCCCACAACTGTGTGAGAGGAAGGTGCTCTGGGGGAACTCAGGATGTGCCAAACCCCACCTACTTCTCTCAACTTCACCTGGCCTGGATTCCCATTTGCTTAATTCTGTTGTAAAATTGTATACTGAAGACCAGGTTTCTTAACAGACCTCCAGACAAAACATTTCCGTGGAACTTTTGCCTTTACCCAAGAAGAGGCTCCTGCTCTCTGAGCAGGTGATCAGACAGGCTGTCTCCCAGGCTGGGCTGCTCCCAAAGCCAAGCTCTTTGAGCTTGCAGCACTTAATGAGCCTAGTGTTTGCATGATAGGAGATCATTTTCCACCATTCCTGTTTCATCCAGCCCAGAACCTCCTGTGGAGGAGCAGGGAGTTCAGACAGAAATTCTAAATTAAGTTTTATTACAGCTGAAGTCACTGAAGGATTTACAGATCATAGGAATCTGAGAGACTAAAAATATTAGTTTAGATGAAAGCTCTTTAATAAGTTTCCTTTAAAGATGTTTGCCTATCTAGAATCTCCATTTAAGCACCTGTTACAGCATTCCCGTGGCACTGCCCCAGGGAAAAAGGTTATGAGAATGTCTGTACTAGTTATTTTTCCTTTGTCTGCACCTCTGCTTCTTTTTGGTCTTTTTGCTGTATTTAGCTTATTTCCAAAGGAGAAACCCTCTCACAACAGCCACAGGTCTCTGGTCATCTGGGCACTCTGTGTTAAAGCTCAAATCAGAAAAAACAGCACTGATTTTTGTTTTTTTAATTGTATAAATGTGCAGTTGAAAAGGGGAACAGCTGTGCACCTTAATTTTAAAGGCTGAGTATGGGCAGATTATGGGCAGATGTTGTTCAATGCAGAAAACACAAATAAAACATCCCAGGTAGTTACTATAGGTATGAAAATCACAAAAATAAAACAGGCAACAAGCTGTACTTCCTTTTGACTGCCACTTGGCATGTCTAAAGCCCCGGGCTCCTTGGGGTGAGGGGCACAGGGCTACTGTGTGCTGGAATCCTCAGCAAACAGGAGCTGCCCCAACACCACACAGCTGGGAGCAGAGAGCTGCTCCTGCACAGCCCTGGGCACCAAACCCGACCTGCAGCCCCAGAACAGCACTGGCACCTGGCCATGAGCTCCTCTGCACCAGGACACACATCCAGAGCTTTTCCAGCTCCAGCAGAACCAGGAACACTTCAATGGAGTGTGCTCTTTTCAACAGACACCAGCACTCGGCTGAGTTACTGCAGGTATTCTGCATTTCTACAATATTTTTACACATGCTTTTGATACATACACCTACAGAAATCCACAGGCTTTATTCCCAAGTGTGGCAATGGACAGCTCTCCATTGCCAGTTACCTGAGACTTAACCTATATCCTATCTTCCAGGAGGGCTTACACAAACCTGCAGCTCTTCCCATCCCAAGGCCTTTCTCCTTGAAAGGAAGTAGAAGACTCATTTAAAGCTCCTGGCCTTGCAGTCAGTAGGAATTTGGTCCCATTTATCACAAAGCCCTGTGGATTCAATCTCCCTTCAAACCTCTGTTGGGACACTCCTGCTCATCTGACCCTGTTATTGCTGAGCATAAACAGAGCTGGGCAGTGTTTTCAAACAGAAACCCAGGCTGGTTTCACTTCTGTGCTCTATTTCTGCATTAACCCCACTTGCAAGTTCCTGAGCCAAGAGCTGAGACAGCTCAGTGCTACAGCAGCGGGAGCTCCTCCCAGCTTAGCCTTTCCTGGGAAATAATTCATAACAATAATAATTGGACCAACAAATCTTTTCCACCAGCAATCCCAGTACAACATTTCTACTCCAGGCATGATTGTGCTCCTCACTCCCTTTTCCATCTGTGACGTCAGCTGAGAACAACTGGGGGAACTAGAAATTACTGCAGGTGAAAAAGCCACACACCTGATGCGACAGATAAAACATCTTGGAGACACTTCTCACCCAAGTTCCAGTCAAGATGGGCATCTGAAAGGTTACCCAAATTCAAAGTACAAAGTATTCAATGTTCAGATAGCAAAAATACAAGGTAAAAACCTCAAGAGACACTGCAACCAGAACATCTGCTCAATGCCATGCAATTCAAAGCTACTACACATCAGGTAATTTTGCTCACTGGTCAGTTTGCAGGTAAAACACCTCTGTAAATTAATCCAGGGCCAGAAGCACACAACCAGAAAATTACTCCTTTTTCCTTTCTTTCAAGCTGCAGACATACCCAAGACTGTAAAACACATATTTCCTGTCAGTTCTCCCAACAGGAATATCTGACTAATGCTTCAGCTTTGTGGTACTACAACACTAAGTTTTTTTAATTGAAACAGATACCCAGCTTCCCCTCCTGCTTGTCATTTTAATCCCTGCCAACTTCCAGAGCTCCAAGGGCAGAAGACTCCCCTTTCCAATTACACAATAGGATAGTATTACTGCTATAAGCTGCAGCAAGGGTTGAATTATTGTAACCCTTGGGTAATAAAAAGTACAGTAGTATGTTAAGTTGCAAGGTTCCCTTCTCAGCTGTCAGCATTCACTTTTTAGGATATTAGATGAGAAAAGGAATAACTGTCTGACCTGAGAAAGCCCAGAGAAGTTCTGCACTCATGACATTTCCATCAGCTGCACATATTCCTCGCAATCTGTTTTTCCACATGATTTTTCCCTTGACTATTAACCCTCCTCTGGCAGATCCTATCTAAAACCATTTGTAATGGATTCATAAATCACAGCCCTGTGACAGCAAGGTGTGCTAGGGGAGAAACAGCAAAAACAGCAATAGCACAGTTAGGAAACAATCAAAGGTAATAAAACCTGAACACAGACTCTGCTGTGGACAGTCATAAAAGGTCAAAGATTATTGAAAAGCAAGACACTGATGCAGACCTCATTCTCCTTCTCTTCAGCCACTTTTACCTTTGTCTGGTTTTGGTTGGGATGGATCCAGTGGCTTTTATTATTTCAAACACTTCTGACCACATCGTACACTCAGGAACGAGCTCAGCCCAATCTGCTGCGGTCAAGACCAACCAGGCCAAGTGCTGACTCCACTTGTTCCACGAATACCAAGCGGGAAGGATTAGAGATTAAAATAAAAGCAAGAAGTGATGGATCGGAAGGCTTTAGCAGAAGCTGCTGTACTCTGGCTCCCCCAGGTCCCCTGTAATCTGTATTTATTTACAGAGCAATTGTACAAGTCACGTCACAGCTTTTGAGCCAGAGAATCCTCCTTGGAGACCTTCTCCTGCATATTATTAATTTCACTCTGCAGTGCTCTTTTAAGTACAACTGAGCACATGGCAGTACTAGCCCCAATTAATAACCGAATACACTCTCACAACTTGTTTTCTGAATTCAGGTCTCAGTGTTGTACATGCTGCAAACACAGCCAAAAAACCAGAAACACTGAGCAGCTTTTGTCCTCCATTGCTCCAGGATTGGAACACAGGTGAAATTCAGAGGGACCTCTTTAAAGAGGTTCTGTAGAAACAAGTAGCTCATACTCAGGGCAGCCTCATGAAGAGGAACTAAAATAATCCATAGGCAGGAGAGAAGCAAGGCAGCTTCACTTTCTTTGGCACCAGAGTGCTGCTGACATGGGACACTTCTCACCATTTCAGGCTGCCAACACAGCCGGGGCAAGTCCTGCACGGATTAAAGGAGTAGCAATGGGCTTCCAGGGGCAGCTTTCAAAGGGATCTTCTCCTCCTCCAGACAAGCTCAAGGATCAGTTTTGCCAAATCCTTGTTTATCACTTTAGCCTCCAGCAGGTCTTCTAATCATCCTTGCAATCAGCTGTACCCGATTTCCTTTCCTCATTCCCACCTCCAAACCAGGCCAGGTCTCTGTCCACAGGACAAGCTCCAACATCCCAGCCCAAGTCTAAAACAATTATCATGTGAATACATGAAGGCACTCCCATCTGTGAGCTTCTAAATAATCCAGAGCTGCCTGCAGCCTGATCTCATGGACCAACCAGTTGTTCAAAAAGTTTTACACCCAGGGAGAAGGAACTACAACCCCTGATAGCCTGGAGCAGGGCACTTGTCTGTAATTTCCTGTTTACAAGGATCAGGCATCTCCAGGAGCACATTCTGCAGGTGGTTTCCATCCCTGTAGGTGTTTTCTGGCCAGATGCTGTTCCTGTTAGCACATCTACAGAGGTGTACAGCACACAGGGAAAAAACTATTCCTTGGCACCTCCTTCCCAGCAAGTATTTCCAGGTGGCACATACCTGCATCTACCCCCAAAACTAATGTATCACTTTCGTTTATATAAATCCAGTGCAAATCTCCATCATGTGTCCAAGGAAAAGAGCCATCACACAACACCAGCAGAGCAGGATGGAGCAGCACCAAAGCTTTCTGGGAACAGCTACGCATCCCAACCTTTTGCCAGGATCACTAATGAGTTCTGCACTAGCATTCGTCTTCTTGGTAACAGAAACAATGTTTTATTTATTAAACTTGTCATTGAACATGACAATGCAATTTACTGGCTTTCATCTGGTGCCAAGAATTACTGTGAAGCATAAAAGTTTGCAAGAAGTCACTTCCCAATAAATTGTGGCAGTGAGTGACTATGCAATCTGTTAGCCCCACATGAAAGAGGAAAGTGGGGCTACAGATAAAAGTCACAAAGATTGCAAAAAACATGCTTAACTTTTAATAAATGGATTAAAGACATTGAAGTTGCCTGTAGAACTGACCAACTTTGCCAACAGGTTTTATGATTAATGTTACTGCTCAGTGGGGGATTTTACCCATTTTAAGTCTCAATTTGACAAAAATAACTTTTTTTTTTGTTAGCTCTAACTACAGATAGGGAATCTTAACTAAACAAAATGCAAATAACCTGTTACAGCACAGCACTGAGAGACAAGAACCCGGCCTGATTTTGCAAACTCTTCCTGAGGAGCTGCAACACCTGGTTTCACTACCAGGAGAGATGAACACAAGTGTGTTTGTGCCCCAAAAGGTTTTGAAATCACCCAGTGCAGTAGGTCTGAGTTGGTTCACAAGTCTGGTGACCTGTTTTTCACACTGTCTTCCTGCCTTCCACTCAAATCTTCTGAGGAAGAACTCCAGTCCATTCCTAGCTAAGGGCTGCCTAAATTTTATAGGGGTCACTTCTTTTATTTTTTTAATTGAAACCATAATTACTACAAATACAGCAGCTCTTGAGATTCAACACTGCCATTTGCCATCCTGACCATCTGCAAACATGTAATTTGTGATGCTTTCTTTTAATCCTGCTAATGCCCAATGACCTTTTCAAATGCTCTTTCTTCTGTGCACTTCTGTTTGCTTCATGTTCCAATCAGCCAGTAACTAAAGTTTTAGAACTGCTCAATTGAAATGGAGAAGTTTTTTCTTGCAGAAAGAGCAAAGTTGGGCAAACTGGTCTTGGCCTGACAGATCCAGGCTCTCTTTCCAGTCAACTGCAACTTCAATTCTGGTTTGTGAGAAATCACATCAGAAACATTTGAGAAAATACACAGTGTAGAGCAGGAGGGAGCATGCACTGTATTTGAAGGTGACAGCAGAACTAACACAGCGTCAACATCCCAAATTCAGGATTTGCTCTATCCCAGCCCTCCATGGAGCCAACAGCTGCCTGGCTTCAGGTGCAAACTCAGCACTTTCCAGCTCCTGGAGGCTGCAGCCAGGGTTGTAAATTCAGGAGATAACTCTGGCAAGTAACCGGATGCCTGGCAATGCAGGCAGAAGGCAGAGAGGATCTCTCATTAGCCCTCTTCCCTGAAAGTTCTCCCATTCCTCAAAGGTCAAAAAAGTAGGTTAATATGCCTTCTGCTTGGGTCTCGCATGACATACCTCAGTGACTGCCCTGCAGAGTTCCAACAGTCCACTTCTGCCCCAGGAACTCAAGTTTTAAACCAGGAAGCTCCTTTAGGAGCTACAGGCTACAGGAATATCACACCTAACAAGATATTCACACCTGCCAGAATTCCTTCCTTTGCAGTAATGTCAGACCTGCCCATCCTGGCAGGTTTTTCTTGCCTTCTGCAGACAGGCAGCCAGCTCCACACAGGCTCTGTGACCAATCCAAGCAGTGGTGACACTTTCTGTGAGACAAGGGACCTGGCAGACATATGCCAGCTTCAATCCCCATCACATTTTTCCTTCAATCTCACTTCATGAAGTTAAGAGTTGTTCCATCTGGCCACTCTGCACCTTACCAAGCTCTGGATTAGCCCTGCCTGGATTCATGGCTATGTGAAGCTGGTTTTGACCACCCAGTGGAGCATCATAAACGTTGAGCCAAAATCACACTCAAACCTCTCTCAATGACACCTGGATCTGCAGGGTGACAGCACCTAGTGGATAAATACAGCTGTAGTCAGCACAATGGAGCTGATATTTCACCTCATTCCTCCATTTCACGGCTCTCTCCTCCCTTGAATTAACACACCAAAAGCCCCATCTCTTGTTTCCTCAGCCTGTCTCAGGTTGCAAACCCAGGCTGGCAGCCAGGCCCCCACTGCCTGGGCTGGCAGAAGCTTTTTAAATCCTGGTGTTTACCAAGGCAAAAATGTCCAGGGAAGGCAGCTAACAGGACATCACTTTCAAACTCAGCAGTTTGCCTAATGGAAAAGAAAGTATCACCTGAAGAAACACAAACAAAATTCCCTGAGAGAATAAAGAGTATTTTATTTATGGTGGCTTCAGGCTACCACTAAGCTTCTGCCTTCAGTGCAGTCTCAAACATTTTTCCTTCCGCACAAAATCCTCTTACTTAAGTGCTGTTTTCAGCCTTGTTTCAGCTGATGCTGCTAAAATTGTGAGATCCTGAGTTCTGCTTTCACCCAGGCTCGTAACACACCCACTTTGCAACAAGGACGTGATTGAAATTCCAAGGCAGTGCACCAGGAAAGGACTCGGCTCCACTTTCTGTGGAGGACATCCCCTTCAGACTCGGGGAAGGACACGCTCTGCAGCAGGGCTGCAACACCTGGAGTCCAGTCCCAAAGGGCTAAACCCAGAGCCAGGGCTCCCAAACCAGCCCTGCCCTGAAAATAATGCAGGTACACTGATGAAATATGAACTAGTGAGGTTTAATTTGCATAGAGCAGGAATAAAGTAGGCAACTTAGGAGTAGGGCAGCCAGATAAATCAAGTGCCTGCAAATCCATTCCCTAATTCTTCAGCCCAGCTCGGAAGGTGTGGCACAAAGAGCAGGAGGTCGAAGCAAGCTGCATATTTCCTTCTAAAGCCTATGAGAAGGAGGGAGGGAGGGAGGGCAAAACAGCAGCACCAGATAATACAAGGAAATTAATCTACTGGTTGGTGCCAAGGCTCAGACCACCACTCCAGGAAACACAACACCAGGTATTACCTCATGCAACTAAAGTCATTCTAAATAGAAGATAATTTCGGGCACAAAACAACAGAATAGATCCTGCTTTCAATTCCTCACTCAAAACTTCACTCCATCAAAATCGCAGAAGGACAAGACTCCACTGCACCTGGCATTACAGAGGAGAACTACAATAATTCAGCTGAGAAACAAGCAAAGCCCCTTCCTCAAATCCACCCTCGCATGATAAATCCTCTCAGCTCAACTACCAGAGCTTTAAAACTTCCTCAATACCACATTCCCCCTCATGCCACACCAAGGAAGTCTCTAAAGCAAACGTTTCATCTACCACACAGGCAAGAGCTCCAACTCCCCAGGACAGCCTGTCTGCAAGCATCTGCTCCCATCCTGCTTTAGGACACAGGACTAGTAAGTGAATTTTGGCCACTGGATCAGGTACAGGAAGCCTGAATAATTCAGCTCAAGTCACAAGAATTTCACCCCCTCCCAGGGTTTCAGTCACCCCTTACCCAGGTTTCCACTACAGTACTTGGTCACTTCTCACAGGAGCCCCTCAGTCACAGACTATTAAATATTTAAGAAAGCATCACACCAAAAATGAAGAAAAAGATCAATTTATACTCCAGTATGAAGTGGTCACACCCCCACTGCACTGGCCTGAGCTCCTGATCTTCAAGTTAGAGAAGCTTTTTAATGAGCACAACCTATCAGCAAACACAATTTAGGCTAAAGCCCACCTAGAGAGAGCAGGAAGCCTGGAAAAATCTTGTGTTGGTCAGACATATTCATTACTCCTTCAGGAAAGAAGCCTCTGTGGTGTAAAGAAATTCAAATTTGAAATCCCATGTTTTTCAGTGAGGTTTTATTTTTGCCCTTATTCCTGGAAATGGCAAAAGCTTAGGAAGAACTGAAGCATACACAAACTTTGGGCCTTTCTCCTTGCATTAAAGAGAGACACAAAGATTTATCTGATTGAGGCTTTTTAAATTCTTCAGGACTCCCAGCATTAATCACTGAGAAAGCAGGAAATTTTATAATGCACTTTAAAAATCAGTTTATGAATCACTTTATAAAATGATTGGCTAAAACTTATTGGTAAAAACAGAAGATCAGCATCTCTTTTGAGTATCTTCTACTTCTGTAATCATCTCCTTCACCTGGAAAGAAAAGTTATTAAAGCACATTGGATTAAAGTAGGGTAAAACAACAGGGCTGAGCATGGACAGGGCTCTGAGCAGCCTGCTCCAGTGAAGGTGTCCCTGCTCACAGAGGAGGCTGGACTAGGTGGCCTTTACAGATCCAACCCAACCTATCCTGGGATTCCACAGCCCTGAACTAGGTACAGGCACCTTTCAGAACCCACACTTCTCCAGTAAAATTGCTCCCTTCTGCTGGCACTAGAAAGAGTTTCATTTTACCTTGAGGTGGGTCTATCACAGTGTGAACTGGCTCAAAGGGGACAAATTACAGAAAAACACTTCTCTGCAAGTTTACTTTATCTCAGTAAGGAGCTCCTTGGATTTAACCAAGCATCCCCACAAAGGGCAGGCACAAAGACAAACACAGGCTACTGGCACTTCCCATCGAGTCTACAGAAGCATCCCAAGTCTAAATTTGAATTTCAAGGCTTTGGGGTGACCCAACTGGGGCCTTCCAGTGCCTGAAGGGAGCTGAGGGGAAGGATGGTGACAGACCATGGACAAGGGATGGAAGGACAGGACACAGGGAATGGCTTCCCACTACCAGAGGGCAGGGATGGGTGGGCTCTTGGGAAGGAATTGCTCCCTGTGAGGGTGGGCAGGCCCTGGCACAGGGTGCCCAGAGAAGCTGTGGCTGCCCCTGGACTCCTGGAAGCCCAAGGTCCAAGTCCAGGTTGGACAGGGCTTGGAGCAGCCTGGGATAGTGGAAGGTGTCCCTGTGCACACAGCAGGGATGGAATGGGATGAGCTTCAAGGTCCCTTCCAGATCAAACCATTCCATATTCTCTGATGTACCAACAGCACACTGGACCAGCACAGAGCACTGGGGAGTGCTGGATGATGATGAGCAAACCGAGTTCCCCAGCCATCCTTCACCCAGGGAAGTCAAGGGATGGATGGAAAGCAAAGCTGACAGCTGTGCAAGTAGACATTGAGAAGGGCAGCATGGTCGCTTTCCCAAAGAAAGTAATTTCTCAACTCAACTCCAGTAATAAGGACTAAAAATAGTCCCCCAGAAGAGCTGAGCTGCACTTTCATTCTGTTTCACTCCCAGATGTGAATTAGTCTCATATCAGCATATATATTTACCATATGAGGAAATCCTGTTTGAACAACTTCAGCTTGTGAATGTTTTTGCCTCCCTAATAAACCACAAGATTAAGCATCACTGCAATGGCAGTATTCCCTCTCCCAGTGATATCCTCTGATTTGATTATTTTGGGAATTTGCCGTTTAAGATAACATTTAGTTAAGCTCACACACTTGGCTTGCCTAATAAAACACAGACTCTACAAAACAGCTGAAGTTGGTGTTTCTCAAAAGGAACAAGGTGCAAAGGACTTGCTGTGGGTACTGAAAACGTCCCCACACCTCCACAGCACATTTTGGAGGTCCAAGAGGGATACAGCCAGGTTAGAGATGGGTTCTGATTCCAGACAAACAACTCCTATCCTGAAAATCTCAGTGGACCCTGAGCAGCACACGAGGTGTGTGTTGGTGTCACTGTCACATCACACACCTTGGGCTGTGCTTCACTGCTCCATATCTGCCTCACAAATCCTAGATGGATGATGCACAGCCAGCACTACACTAGACAGCCTGAATTTATGGATGATTAAATCATAAATTTTGTTTAAATTGTCCTCCTTTTCTTCAAGAGTTGCATAGCAGAAGAAATCCTTGCTAACATGATCAGGCCAGTTTACATAACCTGGAAATGAAGGGTTTTATTTTTACAAAGAGTAACTGGATTCCATCCATTCACAACCCACAATTCCAGAAATCTCAGCAGATCCACTCTCCCAAGTCCTGCTTTGCCCTGAACAGAGCATTCCATTTATTTTTAGCACAGGAGACACCATCCATCCAGGCAGTTTTCAAGCTTCATGTGTTGCCCTGCCCTGTTTCCCTGAGCACCTGACTGAAATGTGGGCACAGCTCCGAGCTCTCCGAGGAGACCAAGGTTCCCAGCTCTGCTCTACACAGACATTGGTAGCCCTGTGGTACCAGGAAGGTGTCTCACCCAATATCCTGCACCATACCAACTGCTCCCTTCAATGAAAGGGCCATTCCACCCTTTCAACGCTCCACTTCTGGTCTCAGACCATTAAAAGTAAAGATCCTGCAAGCACCCTACACGCTGGGTTTGCACATGAGTTGAAACTGGAGGCTGCAGGTTCATCCCTGAAGTCCACTCAACATTGGAAACCAGCACATAGTGTTGGAAGTTCTGATCCCATTTCTCCTATGCCCAGTGGTTTGCACAACTTAACATGAAAAAAAACAGAAAGCAGCAAAACCTGGTAACAGTCAGGAAATTTCCAAAGGATTTGTGCTGTACCTCCTCCAAACTACTGACACAGTTACATTTAAACCCTGACTGGATTTTCCTAACAGCACGTTTTATATCCCATTCAAAGAAGTTGGTACCACTGTTGTTACTTTCCATGAAGCCTCCTTGTTTTCTTTGAACTCTTTTCCTGTGACAATTTTTGCAGTGGCATAAGTTAGGACAGTTTGTTGGAATCCCAGTTTGAGACTCTACAGTCAGGTCTTGCACACACAGATTTCAGTGTGTTACAATTAGGTACACAGCTGGAATAAGATGCTCCATCCTGCCAGGACTCAGGTACGGCACCTGCTCTTGTTTGAACCAATAAGGAACAGAACTTTGGTCATAACTGTTCTTCACCTTTCACCTCACATTAAAGATCTTTATCCTGCATGATACAGGTGGCTCCAGCTCCAGAGAAAAAACATAAGGCATCGCCTCTGAAATTCCTATGGATGACGGCAAGAAGTAAAGGATTACACTCATGTGGTTAAACAGACTTCACACTGCTGTAGAGCCAGGCTCTGGGTTGATCTTTTATGAACTAAACACATTCAAACATTGTTGAATTGTCATGTTGGAAAGCCTGAATCACAAATCCCCAACAGCAGAAAGTGATGTGATTCCCTACAAGTGACTCCATGGCTGAGGAGGCTCGGGAAGAGCCCCGGCCAGCAGGCAGGGAGCGGAGCAGGGCCTGGGCCCGCAGCTGGAGCGGCTCCCTTTGCACAGCACCAAAGTGGCACCGAAAGGGTTTGTGCCCCGGGCGAATCCGTTCGGGAAACACAGCGGGACGGAGATTATTCCACACGGCTGAGGCAAGTGGGGCTGGTCCGTGGGAAAGGCAAGTTCCCGGGCGTGCGGAGCAGCACCAGGGCTGCAGCAGCCGCTGCTCGGGCAGTGCCCGGCTCTCGGTGCCCCGCAGCGCTCCCGGTACCGCACGGGGGGACAGCCGGCCTTCCTGCGGGGAGCCACGGCCGCCGGGCCCGCCGGGCAGCGCCCCCGGTACCGCTCCCCGCCGAAGCGGAACCGTTCCCTGGGTAATTCCACATCATTCCCTCTGCGAGCACCGCCCGGGACCGGCACCGGAGAGCTGGCAGTGACCGGGCAGCGGAGCCCCGGGGAGCCCCCCGCCCCCGGGCCCTGCGGTGCGCCGGGCAGAGCCTCCGCTAGCCTTAGCCCCCCCGCAGCAGCGCCCTCAGGCCGGGCCAGCCCTCCCCGCGTCCCGGCAGCACCGCCTGGGCCGCCCCTCCCTCCGTCCCCGCCGCCCGGGGGAGGCCGGGCGAGGCCCCCCGGTGCGAGGGGGCGGTGTGGGCGCGGGGGCTGCTGCGGGAGGGCCGTGCGGAAGGGCGGGGGCCGCGGCGGGGGCGCGGGGCCGGCCCGCTCTCACCATGTCGGCTGGGCGGGTGCGCGGGGCGGTAGAACGGCGGCGCCTCCCGGTCCGTCCCTGTCGCTTCGACGCCGCGGCCCGTCCGCTTCCGCCGCCGCCCGGCAGTGAACATCCGGGTCAGCGCCGCCGGCCCCGCCCCGCGCCGCTCCCCGCCAATCAGCGCGCGGCTCGCCGGCCATCGCCAAGTATGGATGCGCGGCGGCGGGGCGGGGGGGCGGGGCGGAGCGAACCACGCCACCGGCGCGGGGGGGACGGCGCGCACGGCGGCACCAACTGCGGCGCGGGGGTGAGCGCGGCGGCCAATCAGAGCGCGGGGGCCGGCCCGGGGCGGGGCCTGCGGGGGGCGCGCCCGCAGCGCGGGGCCGGCCCTCAGTCGGTCCCGGAGCCTCCGCGCGGGAACGTCGCTCCCTCGAGCGCCTTTAAACGCACTTGTTTTAGCTTTAAACGAAAGGCAGCACGAGGCAGGCGGGTAGCACGGCAGACGCCGCCCAGAAGAGGTAACGAGTAGCAAATTCGTAAAGCTGGGTTTTGCAAAGGTAAACTGCACTTTATGCATGCCTGTAAGGTACCAGGTCTAAAGTGATGTGGAAGAATAAGCAGCCTCCAGCTGCTTAAGGCCAGGGATAATTATTAATTATTTATTATTTTAAAAGAAATCGTGAACTATTTTGAAAAGGAAGTGTTGGTGTTGGGAGGTACCTGCTGGAAGCCGTGCAGATGCTGACACACTGGAAGCCTTCAGGGCTCAGGCACCTGTGTCAGGGATAACGGGATCACAGAAAATCAGGGTATATCTACTAATAAAGCATTCCTGTTATACTCAGACTGTCTCAAAATAAAGCATTTGTTCCTTTTACTGGAGTAATTCCCATTGCAGGGATTTCAGGTAAGACATCCCAATTCCAGACTCCTGGCCTGTCCTCAATACGGGAATCTCAGAGCTACAGCAGACAATGATCCCAGGAAAATGTAAGGATTCGTTAGCACCAACAGCTTCCTCTGCAGCTTTTTATGGAATAGGTCAGGCCTTGTTTCACCCCATTTTTATTGCCAGGACCCCAAAAAACCTCCACTGGGACTCTGTACTGCAGACTTGGCCCTGGGGAGCCAAAAGCCTTTCCCTGGGTTCGCTGTAGGAGCTGGAAATGCCATCATGGGGTGAAAAAAGGGCTTTTCCTTGGATGTCACAGACACAACAGTCACACAGGGCTTGTACCATGGATGTCACAGACTCTGCAGTCACGCAGGGCTTGTCCTGTGGATGTCACAGACACAGCAGTCACACAAGGCTTTCCCTTGGATGTCACAGAGCAGTCACACAGGGCTTGTCCTGTGGATGTCAGAGAGCTGTCACACAGGGCTTGTCCCGTGGATGTCACAGACACAGCAGTCACACAGGGCTTTGTCCTGTGGATGTCACAGAGCTGTCACACAGGGCTTGTCCCGTGGATGTCACAGACACAGCAGTCACACAGGGCTTGTCCTGTGGATGTCACAGACTCTGCAGTCACACAGGGCTTGTCCCGTGGATGTCACAGACTCTGCAGTCACACAGGGCTTGTCCTGTGGATGTCACAGAGCTGTCACACAGGGCTTGTCCCGTGGATGTCACAGACTCTGCAGTCACACAGGGCTTGTCCCGTGGATGTCACAGACACAGCAGTCACACAGGGCTTGTCCTGTGGATGTCACAGACTCTGCAGTCACACAGGGCTTGTCCCGTGGATGTCACAGACTCTGCAGTCACACAGGGCTTGTCCTGTGGATGTCACAGACACAGCAGTCACACAGGGCTTGTCCCGTGGATGTCACAGACTCTGCAGTCACACAGGGCTTGTCCTGTGGATGTCACAGAGCTGTCACACAGGGCTTGTCCCGTGGATGTCACAGACTCTGCAGTCACACAGGGCTTGTCCCGTGGATGTCACAGACTCTGCAGTCACACAGGGCTTGTCCTGTGGATGTCACAGACAACCCCAATTTCCAGGGCAGTGAACAGCTTGGACGTGGATCGGGTTACAATAGCCAGAGACAAGACTGCACTACATGAATTTGCACCACAATGGAGCCCGTGCAGACAGAACAGCTCTCAGCGGTGGCAGAAACAAAATGAACCCGGAAGGGTGGAGAGAAAACAGTAGAACGATGTCAGGAGAAACAGGAACTGTATTCGTCCACAGAAACACAAAACCACATAAAACTCCATCAAGAGACAGTACCAAACAAACCCAAAGGTGGGAAATTACCCTTCCACATTTGGGAGAGAAGCCACATGACCTCAGAAGGCTCAAGAGACTCCAAATTCAGTCCTTTGCCACTATTCCTCAGCCTAACCTCCTTCAATCCGCTTTGTCAGATGGAGCAATCCCAAATGGCTCCTATTTTGCAGTTCTCAGATCCTCCTCCAGTCCTTGCATTTCCTCCCAGCTGCCTCCCAGCAGTAATTAAGAAAAGCAAACCTGTTCATTATGATGGCCAAATGATTCCATTTTTGTCCAGGGATCCACACATCTAATGCTCCTCAGGGCTGGGAGGCCAGAACTGATAAATTTGAAAATGTCTGTTCTAAAATTCCCTCTTTCTGTCACAAAATTCATGCAAAGTACTCAATGACAATTCTACTTGTAGCAGCTTTTAGTTTTGAACAGAAACAGCTCCTAGCTGCTTGCTGGAGCAGCACAGCAATAGCAGAATTAGGCAGCCCAGTATATTTCAAACAATTTGAGCTCTAAATGAATGTCGAGGCCAAGAGGATGTTTTTCTTAGCGGAAGAAATACAAGCATCCTGGATTTTGTTCTCCTGCTAGTAGGTATAAAGAAGAATAAACAGCTGCTTTTTGTTTTCCCAAAAATATTTGCATTAAGAAGATCTGCAGATTCATTTTGAAATTGATGTCACATCTTTTTTCAAATGAGGACCAGCTGTTTGCTTTGGTTGTTTATAGCAGGCCATGTTTCAGGGATTTTTTGCTGTTTGTTTATTAAGATGTAGGACCAGACTGCTGCAGTTTGGTGTGGAGGGTGGATCCCAGCAGGCAGAAAGTCCATGAATGTCACCACCATCCCACTTGTGTTGGGATTTGTGGAGGGGTTGACACCAAATGCAGCAAATTCAGGGATATTCCATAACCCAAGTGCTGTGAGGTAGGTTCCCTGTGCCTCAGGCATTTCCCAAACCTGCAGGAATGGATCACCCACCTACAGGAAAGAACACTCCAAAGGGCTCGTGGCAGGAATAACCCCTCTCTAAAACAAGGATCTATAAACAAAGGAAGCAAACAATGATGTCAGTTGACATCTTAAGGGCCCAACAACATCAGATTCATGTGCAATTAATAACGAGTCTTTTGATCCTGCAATCAGCAGCTCTAAAATCCATGTGCTTTCCCTGTACATTTGATTACATTCGAGGAAGCAAAAGGATAAACACTTATTAGCATTACAAAGTACTTTTCACATTCAGCCAGAACTTCCTGAAGCATTTGTGATCCAGCACGATGTGGTTTTTATTTTATCCTCCTGCATGCGTGGTGAAATGCTATTTATTTGTTTATTCCAGCATTTATCCAGGACCAAGGGTGACTGTGAGAACATGCTGAGGAACAATGTCTGAGAGAAAACCTTCATGCTTCTCTGAATAGTCATTTTTTGTCATAAAGAAAGAAACATCTTGATTTTTTTTTTTTTGTCAGATTGCCCATTTTCTTTCATGGCACTTGAAAGATATGTAAACTTTTATTGGGAGTTCTCATAAATTGAATTTATTGCTGCAAGAGTCTTCCAGCAATGGTAAAGTTTAGCTTGCTGGGTTTTATTAGTCAGAGTCAGTAAAACAGCAGCATCACTTGGTCTGAGGCTGAAAACCGAGTGTTTCTTGGAAACTAATATAGGAAAAAGGTACCTACAACACTACCCAATGTCTTGGAATTCTATGTTCAAACCACAGATAGCTCTCACTATGGAGATCTTGGTACACAGTGTCAAAATAGCACACAAACAATAAAAAGTCCCCATCCTGAATCCAAAGCAGCTTTGCTGAGTGTATTCTTGGAATTTAAAAATTTTTAGAGTTTCCCCATTTCCTGCATGAACTGATGAGTAACTCCAAATACCACGTTTAATGAAAAACAACATATCGCCCATTTAGTGTGAGGTTTGAGGCATTCCCCTCCCTGCACTAAGAATATTGGACCAGACTTTTTTCCACTCCATCAGCACCCGAGCAGATCTGCTCCTTTGGTTAATGGAAAGGATAAACCCAGCAGCAGCCCAAGGTGTCCATTCACTGCAGGACTGCTGGGAGCCCTCGTGTTCCAGCACATCCCACTTAGCTGCACATCCTAGGACACTGTTCATTCCTCTTCTTGCAGCTGCTCCTTTAACTTTGTATTTTCAGCTCAGAAAACTTGAGAGACAGAGTCTTTAGCCTGAGCAAAGAGAGTGTTGAGGGCATTCTTGTCAAACTTGGTCATTAACTAGCAATAATGTCTGTGGTTTTTCATTAAAAAAGAATCAAGGAGAAGCTGATTAAATACAGCAGAAAGAAACAAAATTTTCCGTTCCCTTACTTTTTCCTTGACACGTTGCACTTCATTTGAAGCCTGCTAATATACCAGCCAAAAGAATTTTAAAGGCCTGCCTGGATTCTTTCTTAATACAATGGTCACGGTTCAGTAGTTAGAATCTGTATAGAATTAGCCAGAGACATGGACAAATGGAAAAACATACTAAAAGGCTAAAAAATAGCACTTGTTCATGGGCTTATTCATTAGAAAACCTCATCAATACAGCACAAGTTTTGTTCTTTCTACTATTCTAAAAAATGATCACAAAATAGTAGACAAAATAAAGACACAAAATGTGAGAGCACTGCTTTTGCCTGGAATTTCAGAGTTGGCAACAACTCAGGTCAGTGTTTCCATGCAAGTGCTTTCCTGATGAGAATTTTGGGGCAAACTTCATGTTCATAGTAAAAGCAGAATCAGCACAACGAGCTGTGACACATCTTGCCCCATTTCCCCAAGTTCTGCTTCAACCAGCCACACCTGAGAGCTGGAACCAGCAGCACCACACACTGAGTGCAACCCAAGTGGCGTGGAAATCCAGCAGCAGCAGCACAGAAGGCGCCAATGAACGTGGATGTGATCCCCATGGAAAGCCTGAGGGATGTCACTGCAGCACAAGCTGTGCCTCCTAATGCAAGTGAGCTGAGCCTCAGAGGATTGCTCACCCCACAGCATCCCACTGCCATCCACAGAAAATCAATAAGGACAGCACAGGAGACTTAATGGAGTTGCTGGCACCTTTCCCATTTCAGGGCAAAGTCCTGTTGAGGAGTGGTTTCTTTCTCCTCAGACGTTTTTTTTTTTTGTTGGTGTTGTTTCTCAGATAGCTAAAAGGTTTTCAAAGAGAAAAAGAAGCATAAATGTCTGTTGGTGAATGTGGCTTGTGTTTGGAGGAAAAATCCAACACACCGGAGTGGAGATTGAGAGCTGGAGGTTCCCACTCAGGTCCGAGGTCTCTATAACATGAAAGAATTGTTCTGGAAGTACAGGAAACAGGGAGTGGGGGCCCACACTGAGGCTGTGTCAACCATTACAAGCAGATAACTCCCACACTGTTGCCTTCCTGTGCAGATCTTGGCAGAAAAATAAATAAAAAATATATGTGTGGGAGGTGATTCATGTTATTTAAATCTATGGGAGAAACTGCATGTGTATTCTTCAGAAAAGAGGAGAGCAAGAGTGTATTAGCATCCAGTGGGGAAATGACACAAAGGATGCTTTAGGATTCTTTGAAAAAATAGGATAAGAGCTGATATTCTCATGCCGGGAAAGGTTCAAGATTTAAAGGAAATTTGCTGGGAAGTTTTGAAACAAAAACTCATCCTGCTCTATGGACAAGCCAGAAGTAACAGTTGAAAGGAAGTCTGCTCTGTTGAAAAGGGTTTGAATTCCAGCTGGTGCAGTTCCAGAGGAGCTCCTCACCTCCAAGTGCAGCTATGGAACCATAGAACCCTTCTGGCTGGAAAAGCTCTCCCAGACCACTGAGTCAAACTGTGACCAGTCCCCACCTTGTCCCAGCCCAGAGCACTGAGTGCCACAGCCAGCCCACCCCTGGACACCTCCAGGGATGGGCACTCCAAACCTGCCTGGGCAGCCCCTGCCAAGGCCTGAGCTCCCTTTCCATGAGGAAATTCCTGCTGGTGTCCACCCTGAGCTTCCCCAGAGGCTGTTCCCTCTGCTCCTGTCCCTGTTCCCTGGAGCAGAGCCCGATCCCCCTGGCTGTCCCCTCCTGTCAGGAGCTCCATCAGCCTCTCCTGGTGCTCCATCCCCTTCCCCAACTCCATTCCCTTCCCTGGACACACTCCAGCTCCTCCAGGTCCTTCTTGTGGTGAGGGCCAAGAATGGACACAGCACTGGACACACCCTCTGCACGGATCATCCACTGGACACCAGGGAAGCAGCAATTTTGAAGAATAATAAAGGTACTTTTTCATCTGAGATCCCCAGTCCTGCCTCTGCCTTATCTGATGGCTTTCTGCTGCAAGCCCAACCTGTTAGTGTCTAACTCCTAGTGAGCAGTACTTAATTCCACACACAACTCAGTCAGGTATGTTGTTAACAAAACTGGGGATACAAGGTCTGAACCTACTTCAACGAGAAGGTGACTTCCACCAGAGAAATACAGGGCTTATTTTGAAACTTTCTGGCTTCATTTCCTCCATTTATCCATACACTTATTTACTGGAAGGAAAGGAGAGCAGAGGGGAGGGAAGGAATCCTGGGACAGCACATGCTGGGCTGTAAAATGCAAAAAAGGTTTTTCAAAACCGCATGTTCCAAACATCACCTTGGAGTCCCACAATAATAAATACTTGATATTACACTGTGAGGGTCCAACTGCCAAGTAACTATAGCAATGAAAAGAAAAGCCTGTCTTTGGATGCATTCCCTCCTCCCTTAATTTTTCCCTGGGGTGGGGAAGGGGTACAGAGAATGTGCTCTAGATCCTTAATGGATAACATTTTCCAGAGCCCCCTCTGATCACTCAGTGACTCTGGGATTTAAAAGCAGCAGAGTGATTTCTCCAAGGGAAGCTGAACATTCAAATCAATTACCCTGAACTATTCCATCCCCCTGGAAAAGGTTTAATGCACCAGGTCCTGAGGTGAGGCTGTCAGGACTCATTGAGACACAGCAACACAACTCTTTATGAAGTGCCTCACAATCCAGCTGCTCACCAGTGCTTCCTTCAGCCCAAAAATCAGTGTTTTCCAGGGAGCCCAGCAGCCTGAAAATGAGTAAGTGTGAAGTGAGACTACACTGGTCTGCACTGAGCATTTGTTTTTGCCAAAGAAGACCACATTTCTGGGTTGGTTTTAAACACTGCCTTCTGGAATTTAATTTTCGGGATGAAAATTAAAGAATTATTTTGGAGGCTTCAAGTTATCTTTCCCCTCATGATATTTTCCAGAGCTGTTTGGAAACAGGAGGGTGGAGCTGGCACCGCTGGGGCAGTGGTTTCAGAAAGCACTTCTGTAGCTATTCGGGGAAAAAACTGCTGGATCATGTTGGTATTTTTATAAGTAACTTGATGTGTAGTTCTATTTTGGATACCAACTATGCAGCAATGCAGACTGATTGGAGCAAATTGCAGGGGGAGGAAGAGAAAAGGAAGAGCCCCTTACAGAACAAGGGCTGCCTTCTCCAGGGAAACCTCTTGAACCTCCAGGGGCTCAGTTTAAACATGTGCCTTTTAAGATAAGATTTGTAAAGCCATTTAGATTTCATAAGGAAGAGAAAATAATGGTTAATTGTGATTGTTCCGTGATATGTGAAGGAATTGAACGAAACCAATTAAAATTAAAACCTTTCCATTGTGACTCTAGATCAAAACCAGTGGTACTTTTAAGATAAATTAAATAATTATTTCTGTAATTATTCCTGTACCAACAATAACCTCATGAAATTAAAGAATTATTCCTGTACCAACAATAACTCCATGAAATTTTTGCCAACTTCAAGAATTTTTCACTTCTGTTTGTGGCTTTAGTCTGTAATTGACTTGCAAAAGAACTTCCAGTTTTATGAAGCAGCAGAGCCTCCTCCATCTCGATAAAGAAAATTGCCAGAACTTGAAGAAATCAAAACAAGTAATCAAGCTAAAAATTGCCTCCCAGTGTGAATGGGGACATTAGCACTTGACAAACACACTGGAGTTTTTTTCACAAGGCTTCTAGAGAATGCCTTAGGCAGCCTACACACCATTTGCAAGACAAACATTCATTCTAGTAGGTTTGAGACATTCAGAGTTACTGCTGGCTCCACAAAGCTGTAGCAGACTGAAGGATGGGCAGAAGCTCCACGAGGCCATGGGAACCCGTCCCACAGCCTGTTCCTCCAAAATTAGGAAATATTTATGCATAATACCAAAGTGAAATTCTTCCCTGTGAGGTGGGGAGGCTCTGGCACAGGGTGCCCAGAGCAGCTGGGGCTGCCCCTGGATCCCTGGAATTGTCCAAGGCCAGGCTGGACAGGGCTTGGAACAACCTGGGACAGTGGAAGGTGTCCCTGCCCATGGCAGGGGGTGGGACTGAATGAACTTCAACACTCCTCCCAACCTAAACCATCCTGCAGTTCTGTGATTCTCATTATCAACCTACTGTGTGGAATAACTTCTTGAATGTGACTGAATGATCTTGCTGAGATTATTTGGCTCCTTTTCTCAAATAAACAAGAATGTGGGCGGTGCAGATTGTTGTCAATCCCTATCAGTATCCCAGGAATTACCTAATTTTACCTTTTAAAATGAGGTAATTCCTGGGATACTGATAGGGATTGACACCAGCAGTCACACACCTGTATCTCATTTCAGGCCCTGAAGAATAGCCAAGGCCAGAGAGTAAAAATCACAGAATTATTAGGATTGGAGGGGATTTCTGGAGATCATTCGTTTCAACCTCCCTGCCAAGGCAGGCACACCTGAAGCAGGTGACACAGGAACGCCCAGCGAGAGGTGCCTAGCACAGCCTCCCTGGGCACCTGTTCCAGGGCTCTGCCACCCTCACGGAGCGTTCCTCCTCCTGCTGAGGCGATGCAGGAGCTGTGCAGGATGTAGGATAGGGAAAACCTACACGGGAGCGTGTCCAGTGCTGTACCCAACGCTGCAGTGAGAAATTTGGCCCTGCAGCACAGCCCGGCTCTTACCATGGATGAGGCGAGAGCCCTGCGGGCAGGGGGGCGGCGGGCGCGGGCCCAACCCGGGCGCCTGCGAGGAGGCAGGGACGCTGCCATAGCCTGAGGGAGACGAGGACTAACAAGGACACAGCGGGAGCTCTAGGCGGAGAGATGGAGTCCGGGACGGGCTAGGGACGCGGCTTGCCCGGTCTTACGGGGGAAAAAGACGTTTGGGCCTCCTCCTACGGGGAAAAAGGGGATTTTGGGCCCAGCCCAAGGTCGGGCGCGGCGGCCATGACAGCCGTCCGTCGGTTACCGTGGCAACGACAGAGTAATCTCGCGAGATCTGCCGGCGCGGGTGATAGGTGGAGCACCAGATCTCGCGAGAGTTGCTCGGGGGAGGAGGTGAGGGGACGGGCAAGATGGCGTCGGAGGGCGACCTGGGCAGGAAGTGGGACCGGTGTGTGGCAGACTCTGCCGTCAAGCTGGGTAAGGGCGGCACGGACACGGCGGAGCGGGAGGGCCCGGGGAAGAGCGGTGGTGGTACCTCCGGGCTCCCCGAACCTGGGACAGCGGCCGCCGGCGTGTCCCCGCGGCTTGGGGCCCACTGTCCCCCGCCGCCCCAGGTTCGCCTTAGAGCGGTTGTGAACCCGGGAGGGACTCAGGGTGTCCGGAGGAGCCGCCCTCATCGCTGCCCCCGGCGTCGGGGAGAGCCGGCGGCCCCGGGCCTGGCAAGGTGACCTTGGCCGCGGGCTCGGACCCCTGCCGGGCCCGCTCCCGGTTCTGCGCCCCGGCCCGGCCCCGGCTTACCGCGCTCCGGGCGTGTTTGACCTCTGGCTACTCCCTGTGGTGAAGGTAAGAGGTTTCCGTGGGAAGTCTGGGCTCCGTAGGGAATCTGGGCGGCCTCCCGGCCGGAATGAATGAGCGGCGGGCAGGCACGACCGGCTCGTGGCGTGCCGCGACCTCGGCCGCCTTCGGCTTCGCTGCGGCGGGGCTTCGGAGCGGTCTGTGCAGAGCTGCTCACAGCTCCGCGTGCGAGGGGCTGCGTTTATTAAAAGCAAAGGCAGCGTGACACGCTGAGGGCTTTGGCACGTGTCACTCGGTACAGCGTGTGGAGTGTGACATTGAGAGGCGCCGTCCGTGTCCCAGCCCTGTAGTTCTGCCTTTTTGTCAAGCAGGGGAACAATTCTGTTGTTTTTTTTTCCCGTATTTATTTCCTTAAGGTGAGGGTTATGAACATGCCTCAGCTTTTTTGCAGCAAACATTGATGAGGTTTCAGGGAGTGCTGTGAGTTTTAGGGGTGGTGGTGGCTGTGGTGGCAGCACCACGCTCACCCTGTGATGGGCTGCAAAGTTACACCAGGCAGAGCTTGTGGTTTCACAAAATGTGTTTACAAACGCAGGTTTTCAAATGCAATGTGTAAAGCAAGAAATGCAGTGTCTGACACAGAAGTTATTCATTCCATGTTGGTGCAGATGTCTCTTTTAGAACCATAAATAATGTCTGGGAAATGTGAATGTTTATTTCTTGTAGCTGCAGTGGCCTTGTGCTTGAAAGCTGATGAGAAACTTGGGGGTTTTAGTTGCCTAATACTTTTCCATTAAAAAAGATGTTTAATAATTTTAAGTAAACTGAAACTTCCATTGTTTATAACAGACCTTTGAAAAGTGTCAAGTGCTCCAGAGCAGTGTTTTTCCTTATGAAATTCTACTCAGGTTTGTCTGACAAACATATCTGGACATGTTTATGTTTCCATAGCATTGGTTGCTTTATCATAAAATATTAAGTATGCCAAATTATAAACAAGAACTTGTTCCACACTGCAGCTGTACATGTCAGAATCCTGTACATCCTCTGCCCTGGAGGCTGAAGGAAATGGATACCGGGTTGGTTCACAGAATCCCAGGCTGATTTGTGCTGGAAGGGGCCTTACAGCTCTTGTCCCACCCCATGCCATGAGCAGGGACACTTTCCACTGTCCCAGGCTGCTCCCAGCCCTGTCCAGCCTGGCCTTGAACAGTGCCAGGGATCCAGGGGCAGCCACAGCTTCTCTGGGCAACCTGTGCCAGGGCCTGCCCACCCTCACAGGGAAGAATTTTTTCACATTATCCATTATCTCAATGCCTCTGTCATTGGGAAGCCATTTCCCCTTGTCCTGTCTCTCCAGGCCCTTGCAAACAGTTTCTTTCTCTCTTTCCTGTCAGCTCCCTTCAGGTACTGAAAGGCTGCAATGAGGTCACCCCAAAACCTTCTTTTTTCCAGGCTGAGCAATCCCAATTCTCTCTCTTTCCTCCCAGCAGACCTGCTCCATCCCTCTGATCTTCCTGGTGCCTCCTCTGGGCTCTCTCCAGCAGCTCCAGGTCCTTCCAGGGCTGGGGCAGCTCTGCAGGTGGGGTCTCACCTGAGTGGGGAGAGGGGCAGAGTCCCTCCTTTGCTGCTGCCCATGCTGGGGGATCAGCCTGGGACACAGGGAGTTTCTGCCTGGGTTGTGTCCAGCTCTCACCCACAGCACCCCCAGGTCCTTCACCCTAGGGCTGCTCCTGAGCTCTTCATCCCCAGGATTGATCCTGGGGGTTGTCCTGACCCACGTGCAGCACCTGCTCTTGTTAAAGCTCATGGGACTCCCACGGGCCACTCCTGGAGCTTGCCCAGGTCCCTTTGGGCAGCCCTGGCCTTCAGGTGTGTGCAGTGAGCTTGGTGCCTGTCACTGCCCTCCTGGCTCTGCTGTGGGCCTCGCCTTTGGATCCGGCGTTTTCTTCCATCCTGCAGTGGCACAGGAGAGCGAGAACCTGCTGTGCCTTGTGCACTGGTGCTCTGCCTGAGGATCCCCAGTGTTGGCTTCACGAGGATGCTGAGGAGAGATCTCAGTCAAATTCATGCTTTTCATCAGACTGCCCAAAAAGGTCACGTGTGCTGCATCTCTTTATCTTCACACCAAACCCAGTGCGGTGGGCTCAGACACGTTTCTCCTCATGTGAGGGCACTTTCCTGGTTTGTGTGCTTTTACACTTGATCAGTAGCTGAAGCATTTGTGCTGGCAACCTCCTGCATGAATTGTGTGCTGACAACACACATTTTTCTGTGGTATCCCAGTGGGAATGATTGTTTTCTCTGCAGGGACATTAAAACTGTGAGTGGTTGGGTTGATTGGTTTTGTAATATTACTGCAAAGTTTGCTGGAGTTTCCAATATAAATTATCAAGGGTGGTTGTACTGGAAAAAAAGAAGGAAAGAAATTTTTTTTTTTACTTGAGGGTTTAGTTGCTACATGGGATACAGGATTTGGTAAACATATTTTTTTGTCCAACTTTTCCGTTTGGTGGCCACAATTTCCTTCCCAAACACTCCTTTACATCCTTCCCTCCCTGCAGGCAGGGAGATCTTCCCAGCCAATGGCTGGGGAAAAACAAACACTGTGATTAGCCCAGTGTTTTCCCATTCCAGACTCCCTAAATAAAGGAAAGCACTGAATTTCTGGAGCTGTTCATGCACGACATTTCCCAGTGTCTATGACAGCTGTGGACAGATAACTCCTGTGGATTAGTTTGAGGGCAGGTGGGACATGGGAAGCAGAAAAGGGGAAGAAGAGGGGGTAGAGCTCTCAGGCTGGCTTTATTAGCCAAAATGTGGTTTAAATTCCAGCTGGGGCTGTGCTGCCTGTCCTTAGCCCATCAGGATTCCCTGTGGAAGTCGGGGTTTGTCCTTAGCTCTGTTTGTAGTTGTGCAATACTGTTTTAGTTGGAGACCAGGCTCCTGAGAAAACTTGATCTCCTGCCACTAAAACTTCCAAAATAAATATTTATCTTGTGTTGCATCTTTTGAAATGCTGTATTATGTTTTTGAGTTCTTGGTCGCTACCTGTGTGGATCTTTAATTTAGTATTAATTTTTTCCTGTTAGTTCCAAACAGAGGATGTTGTTAGGACAGGATTTCATTTCAAAGAGTAGGTAAACCTTTTTATGTCTGCTCAGAACATTGAGCCATTGTTAAATGAAGCTTGTGGTCACCTCGTTTTTATTAGGATATATTTATTTGTTTTGCTAATGATGAGGCTGTACCCAAGTGGTTTTGTTCCTCTTCCATTCCAGATGTAGTTGAGAGCACAGTGTTTGTGTGCAGAGGACTGGCTTGTGCTTTCCTAGCTGACCAGGGGGCTTCTGACAGACAGTCCAGGTCCTGCTAGCTCTGGCTTTGCACCATCCTCAGGGTTTTTCACCCAGGCAGTCATTTAAATAATTTAACTTTCTGTCCCTTTTTTTCATTCTGATACTGGTTTTCAAGCAGAAAAGCTACTTGTTGCTTTCTTACAGAAAACCTGTTTGTTTGGAGTGTGGGGACAGAGACTTGAACTGGCTTTCTTTACCTTCCCAGCTTGCAGACCATCCTCAATTCCTGTGTCCTCTCCTGCCTTCACAGCCATTTCTTCCTTTTCATCAGTAGAGCTCTGCAGAGGAGTGCTGATGAAGTAAACACTGCTGTGGTCTTCCTCCGTCCTGCAGCCTCCAAACCCTGTTCAAAGGCTTGGCTTGTTTGTTTAACTGATTGATAGTTCATGGCTGTTTATTTGGAAAGACAATTACTCACAAGAGATTGACAGAGGCGTTTTTTTTGTTGAAAGGCTGTAATTTTGGACAAATTATTATTATGTGCTGTTTCCAGGGGACAGAGGCAATAAAGAGTAGTGTGGAAGAGAGGGAGGTTTATGTGCCCGCATACCTTGGTTTGTTTTGAAGCTGTTGTTGTTTTAAATGGGTTGAATGCAGTCATTTTCCTGATACTGGAAGATAATCCTAGGGAAGCTGTTTGCTTCTTGACTTATGTGTGTGAAGTTGCTGTGTTGAAATTAATTTTTTTTCAGGAGAGAAATGTTTTGATGCATGTCCGTGACTGACCAAAATTCAGCCTGGAAGCTTGTAAATAACCCAGTGTAGTGATTTCATTTTCCTCTAATCCTCTGTTTTGACATCTGGAAATAAAATGTTTCTAATTCCCATTTAATAGGGTGGGTTTTTTTAAAGAGAAAAGGGCACTTTGAATTCTGCAACTGTTAACATGATTTCTTCTGCCTTTCATCATCTGGCCTGCTTGAATTAGCTGTTCTGTTAATGGCAAGGATGAAATTGTATTGTTTGTGTCATTCCACAGATTGGATATTTCAGAAAGAATCATTGTATGGATTGCAATGTCAGTATTTTTAAATAATCCTTCACATGGTTATGAATAGGATAAAGTCAGTCTATATAATGATAAAACTTGATTACACTTTCTGAAAACTGGATTAGACTTTGTCTAAATATACAAAAATCCTGAAATTCCTGTTTTGAAGTGTTTTTTTGCTTGGCAGTTGTATCATGGCCATCCAATCTTAGCTACCAGGCCAGAAGGCTTGTTCTAAACTCCTTTGGGGTTTTGTTTTTAGTGCTGGAGAACATGGATATTATGTGAGCACACAGCTGCATTATTGTGTGAGCTTTGTTGGAACCCCAAGTTATTTTTCCTGGTTGTACAGAAGATCCAGCTCTACTAGTTGTGTCTTGCAGCAGACCAAGTAGTGTAAATATGAACTGCTCGTGGCTCAGGCTGTGCAGGGAGGCAGTACAGACAACAAAAAATGTTTTCCTTGGAAGAGGTGGGCAAATGCTGTTCTGAGAATAGGCTTTTGGTCTAAAATCTAACAGCAAGTTTAATTATTATGTTAGCAGAGCTCTGAATACAATGTCCATTTACAAATTAAGGGGGTATTCTGTTGGAAGAAGAAGACAGGAAACTCTTTAGGGATCCAGGTGGAGCATTGTGCCCTGCTGTCCCCTTGGTTGGCACTCTGGATTCAGGGAGCTGTGCCCTGCTGGGGTGTGCCTCACCAGCTGTGCCAGCCTGCTCTTTGTGGTCCTTGGAGCTAGAGAACCTGAGAGGAGAGCTGTGACAATCCATCTGCAGCCTCTGCAAACCCCAGACCCCCTAAGCTCTGCTCCATGGGAAATGAGCCCAAAATGCCCCAACTTCCTGAACCTCTGCATAAGTGCATTTATAAGGTGCCAGCTCTGCCTTTTTTGGAGGTGGCATGTGGTGGCAGTGCCCAGGGGAACGGGACTGTAGCCAAGTGATATCCTGAAGTTTGGTCCTTAAGAAGTTACAGCAGTAGGTGGGAACAATACTATTGTTTTTTTATATCAGAAACAGTTTTCTGATAAAATCATTTCAGGGCTACTGGCACATCCTGAGGGACAATTAATGAATAGTGGGAGGTTTGAGAAGCATCAGGCTCCTTTTCTCTTCATTCCTGCCAGTGAGATGCCCCTGACACTTCTTGCTCTCAGCTGCCTCTGTTTCTGAGCTGGGCCAGCAGACGTCAGTACTGGCCAGCCTGTGCTGGGTGGGTGTGAAGCAGCAGCGTTGCCAACCCTCACAGCTGGGCTGCAAAAGCCCTGAGTGTGGTGTTTACTCCTGCTAAATCTTTCTTTTCGGCAATGTCACTGTTTTATTAGCTGAACATGTAATTGCAGTAAGACACGGTATAGTTTCCTGTCAGAGGGGTATTTTGTGTTATAAGGATATTGCTGATTTCTTATCTAGGAGCTGCTAAAGCAAGCACAGCCCTGATTTGTCTAAAAGCTTGGTGCATCATTGATCACAGAATCCCAGAATGGTTTGGGATGGGAGGCATCTAAAGCTCATCCAGTCCAACCTGGCCCTGGACACTTCCAGGGATGGGGCAGCCACAGCTTCTCTGGGAAATCTGTGCCAGGGCCTCCCCAGCTTCACTAGGAATTTGCATTGTGTATCATAGAGCAACTTCCAGCTCTGTCCTCTTCCCCTTTTAAAGGAGGGAGAAAACGTTTGTGCCCCCAGGTCTGTCTCACAGATCATTCAGCAGTGTGTGGTGTGAGGTTGGAGTTTCTGGCCGGTGTCACTGTGGTTCCTTGGGCCATCACGGGTGCTGCTGCCCGTGCCTCTGCAGCAGTGCTGATGTTTGCCCAGGCTGTGCCTTTGAGCAGCACTTGACCTGACCCTGAGTGCTTGAGGGTGAAAGCAACCCCTGAAAGCATGTTGGGATTTTTGATTATAATGATATTTGGATATTCATAGTTTGTTATTCCAGTTTTTCTCTGTTACTACAGTAAATGCTAGTATAAAACAAAACTCTCTCTTTTCTGCTTCTTTCTTGAGTACTTGGTATATAATTTCACTGTGTTTTCTTCTAGTGTCCATGCTCATTTTTCTGTCTGCTCTGCAAACAATCCACACCACAGGGGAGATGGGAATGAAAGCTTCAAAGTTGGTGTTTGAAGAAAATCTGATTCCTACCACTAAGACCTTGCAAAGAGTCTGCTTAAAATTAATTCTCTCCGTAAATAAGTGATTTCATGGTCTCGGATTTCTAACTGGTGCTAAGTGCTGCCCTGTGAAGGCCCTGGTGTATGAAGGCAACTTCCCTCCACATTTTTACAAAGCAATTCTTTATGTATCTTGTCAGAGTGGGATTGGAGGCTGAAGCTTTCAGTTTTGTATTAATGTGTGTGGAATGGCAAAGGAAAAGAATAGTTTTCGTTTTGGGATTAAGTAAATGAAAACCTTCCAGCTGCTATAGTAACAGCAACACATCTGCCAGATGTCAGTGAGCATATTTTAATCCTTCTATTTTAAGTTTCAAGCTATTGAAGCAAAGTACATCTAGGTGTGGCTCTGTTAGTAGCTGCTTCAGCCTGTAGCTACTTGGGTAGCCTAGGAAAGAACCGTGTAGTATCACTGTTGGACTGACTGCTGATTGAATTTATAGAAAAGGCTTTTCCCAGATGTTCTTAGAGGGCAGGAGCCCATCCTGAAGATTTGTGTTTCTCTCTGAGACACTTTTATGATGTCCTGTTGGGTATACAGTGTGTGCTCTCCTGCGTGTTAGATTGATTGGAGGTACCGGGACGTTTTTCTTGGAAGGTGTAAGAGCCAAAAAAGCAGAAAGAAAAGGTTTTGGTGCCTGGGCTTGCTGCCTAATGCCAATTCCGTGTGGCTGTGCATAGTGGGGAGCAGGGCTGAGGTGTCCACACAAGTGTCCTGTCCCCTGTTGACACTGTAAATGAGTTTAGGCTGAAGTGATGAATGTGGGGTGGAAGAGGCTGTTTTTCTAGTTAAACATTTTAAACTGTCAGAGAAGGTGAAAAATGGGTTGCACTCTTTCCTGTGGCCTTTTCCTCCAAAGAGTCTGTCAGGCACGAAAGGGAGGGAAAATGTGCCTGGTGTGGATCAAGCCCTTTGCTTTTCCATGTTCGTTTGTTTTTATTGTAAGATAAACCTTTCATGTTTTATTGTTATGAAGTTAAAGCCTGGCCTAGAGGTGCTGATCTTTAGGAGGAGCAGCTGGAGTGTCCCCTGGTCAGGTGGGAGGCTCTTTGAAGCGACATGTTGCCTCTTTAAGAGGAAATGGAGCATGTGAGAACTTAAACCTGTAAAACTCATCATCAGCTCTACCATTGTTTATCTGTGGTGTAACTTTATATAGAATTAAAGTGAAATGCATTACTTTGCTCCCGAGGCAAGATGGTTTTGCTCCCCCTTGGTCTTGGAGACACAGGAAATGACCACATAACCACAAATACTTTCTAGTGGAATGAAGATGAGTGACAAACTTCCCGCAGAAAGAGGTTCTTAACCAGGCAGGCTAAGGACTTAAATGTAGCTGAAGGTTCTGGTTTGAAGTTAAAACCAACTTCTAACTGTTCAAACCAAGTAGAAAAGAGCAAATGCTGTACATGCAGTGGCTGGTGTTCCTAGTGGGCAGTGTTGTGATCACAATGGTTTTGGGCACAGGCTGAGTCTGTGCCTCAGTGGGGAAGGGAGTGACCCAAGCTCCTTTGAGATTAGGAAAGCTAAGGTACTTTTTTGGCTTCGTTTCTTGCACAGAAGGCCAGAACCCATTAGCTGTCAGATCTCCTCCTTCACGTCTCTGTAGCATTTTCATTACTTAAAGCAAGGTCTTAGCTATCTTCCCATCATTTTCTGGTACTCACTGTTGCTGTAAACTCTTTACAGCTGGAATAAAGTGCAGTGATAGCCTCTAAAATTGCACAAAAATGCATTTGCATTTGTGAAGAACAGTAATCCCTTCAAATGAGCTGCTTCAGAAAAAGCTTTCTTAAGACAAAGTACTTTTTCCTAAGTCAGTCATGCTGGACCACATCTGTTTAACAGTGGTGTTGGTGTGGGGGAAGGCCTAATTTGTGTTTTAGGCTTAGTCTGAATTGCAGTTGACATAAATAATAAATTTTTCACCTTTTAAGTGTATTCTGTAGCTTCCCCTATGGCCAACAGGAAGCAGCATTGATGGCATGTGAGTGCAGCCCTTACAGAGGGGCTGTAATGTGAGAGAACATCTGAAGGAGGTGAAGATACAAAAAGTACAAGATAATGATAATTTCTGGAAGTAAATGGAAAGAAACTGTATTAATTATAGCTGCTTCCTTAGTGCAGGGTTGTGTTAAGACAAGACAGGAAGCAGTTCACCACCAGGCTGGTGAGAAGAATGTGGGTTTGACTGGTAACATGGAAAATGTGGTGACATTAGAAACTACCCAGGCTATGCATCGAGATGATGCAGGATTTGTCATCCTGTAAATCATTTCTCATTGATTAGCTAAGCTGTTTGGATTGGCAGAGGGGATCTTCCCAGGGACAGGAAGCGTAGGACCAGGATTGCTCCCTCACGGCAGAGCTGCTGAGCTGGGCACTTCAAACAGTCCTGGTGCTGTCTGAGCAGAGAGAATCCCCCCACCAAGTCCTCATCAGCCCCCAAGGGGAAGGGCAGCAGCCCAAACCCAGCCAGCTCAGTAGGGGTTGTAGGAACGGGCTGGCAGAGGATCCAGGCCAGGGCACCAAACGGATGGATTCTGGAAGATAGAAATTGTCTTTGATGGCAGAAACACTGCAGGAGAGCCAGCACCAGCTGCACTACAGCACAGGTAGGCAGGAAGGCTCTGCTGGAGCGGGCTGGGGGGTTAGAGGGGTGAGCTGGGGCTCTGAGGAGGGCCTGATGTCTCTTCCAGGCGGTGGGTGAACATTGCTCAGCACACGGGTCTGAACCAGCTGCTCCGAGGAGCGTTTCTCACTGTCTGAAAGGCACAAAAACCCTGAGGCTCTGAGCACACACCTGAGGATCCCAGACTTTCCCTTAGCTGTGCAAATGATTAGGGTGAAAACCTGACCTTCAGTGCAGCGCTGGGGCTCTGAAATGTCTGGGGCAGTTATGTCAGGATTGCTTGGTGGGCGGTCAAAGCTCTTCCTGCATGTTTTGTAAGCCTACTCCGAAGTTGTGATGACCTGGTAAAGTAGTTACCTCTGGCACAACTGAAAATCTGTAGTAAAACGAAAACGGTTTTCAAACCCTTTTCCAGCTCTCAGTAAATGCAGAGAGTAAAGTCCTTACAGAGAGTGAACATGAGACGCTTTGCTCAGATCATGTTTGCTTACCTCTGGCCTAATATTCAGGGGCTCATCATCAACAAAACACATGGGATGCTTAGTTAAGATATGAGGTAGTGCATCCTAATTTACTGAAGATATCAAGTATTCTTGAAGTAATCTCTTCTTCAGTAGGAACTATCAATGTAATTTTTACAAGGAAAAACTTTTGAAGAGCACAAGGAAACTTAAAAAAAGAGACAGCATCCTATATGCCACGAGAGAACAGGATTCCTTGGCATTGTTCTGTACTCAGCCCACTTACTAATGCATTCAACAGGATCATATGCTTTTAGGACTATAAAAAAGGATGTATTTTAATTAACAAACTCATAATATTTCATTTCTTTTATTGAAAGGAGGGAGTTGAAACCTATAATAGGATGTGTTTGCTGCAAAATCTGAAGCTGTTGGCTTGTTTTTTTAATGAGGATGTGCATGACTGATTTTTCTTCCTTTTTCAAACTTTTGTACTTCCGTGCCTTATCTAAAATTCTTCTCTTCAGTGGACATAATTAAAAGTAGAATTTGCCCACTCATCTGCAAGTTTTCACTGTGATATTTATTGGGTCCTGAGAGGAGTTTTGTAGACTTGCCTGACATCTTATACAAAATCATGAGCTCACCTTCCAAGGAAAGCAAAAACTTATTTCTAAATACACAGTTTTTTTTTTTTTAATGGCGCTGAATAATTTTGTTTCGACGGCTGCAGTTATTTCTATGTATAGTATAAGGATGTGAAAAGTCATTCATTCCTAATGTGTTTAAATATGCTCCATAATGAATGTTGTGGATGTGAAAGATAAGCAGCCTGGAGCTTTCTTTGTGAGGTATAGGGTAACACAAAGCTTCAAAGTTCTGCTGCCCTCGGGACACACATTGAAGCACTTAAAGTAGTGAGATAAATGAAATACAATGAGATATTCATCTGCAGAATCTGAAGCTCAAGGACACAATAAGTTTTCATTTAAGTATTTCTCATTTGCTGACAATGAGCCAAATAAATTTTAATTCTACATTGTAGATGGTGATAGAAATTCAGGAACTTTCCCTAGGATGAGAGTCTGTTTTTTTTCCCCAGATATTTATAATGTATTTATTACATATGTTGGGATTCTAATGTGAATTAGCTGTTTACAATTACTTAAGAAAACAAGAATTGTTTTTTTCAGGTTTGTTATGTAAGAACTCTGGTTTGGTGTCCTGAAATAACATGGGAGCTGGGTAGTCATAGTCTGATGTTCATAGGCTGATATTCCTGAGTTGGAATAGAGAATTACTGTAAAGAACTAAATAATTTTCCATTGCTTTGTTTTATCTTTGTCCTTACCCACTGCATTTCTTCTTACAGGTGCTGGATTTGGATTAGGAATTGTTTTCTCAGTCATCTTCTTCAAAAGTAAGTGCACTGCATTACTTTTGGCTGCCTGGCTTCCCACTTTCCATCTGTTGTAGGTACAGCTAGAAGTCTTTGAGGCACATAAAAGTTAATCAGCTTGTTAAACCAATTCTTCCATTGTTTGGCCTGCCTCCTCCATTGCAGTGGAGTTCCCAAAAGTTTTAGCTGTTGTGTAATAAAGGTGTTATCCTCCCTGAGCTCCTCCTGTGCTTAGCTCAAATCCTGGAGTGGCAGGAGAGCCTGAGCCAAATCACTGGAGCTGTGTATCTAGACATCAGTTTATGCCAGCCTGGCCAGGGCTTTAAAACTGATCTTAGTTCTTCAGCTGTGCTTTAAAACAGAATAATTTTCAGTAATACCTTGAATTCTGACATTGCTTTTAAATTCTAAACACATGTTACTGTTCCTCTTCTTCTGTAGTGGGCTGGTTTGGAGGATTTTAGAACTTGAAAATGCCTAGAATGCATCTTCTAGAAATTTGTTCTTTCTTGGTGCTTATAGAAAATATAACAAACAACTTTCCTTGACTTCACTTTTTCCTCTGTGCTTGCCTCTTCTACAGGAAAGACATGGCCTATTGCATTTGGGTCAGGGATGGGGTTAGGAATGGCTTATTCCAATTGTCAACACGACTTCCAATCTCCATATCTTCTCCATGGTAAATTTGTAAAAGTAAGTATCAACTTGTCATGGTTTGACCCTGGCCCAAAGCCAGGTATCCAGGAAAGCCTGGATTACCCTCCCCTGTCACAGCTGGGCAGAGGAGAGAGAAAAAAATGGACAAAGGTTTCATTAATTGAGGTAAGGACTGAGGGAAAAACACTTCAAGGGCAAAACAAGTTCAACTTAAAGCTGCAAAGTGAATTTATTACTAACAAAATCAGAGGAGGATAATGAGAAGTAAAAGAAGGCCTTGAAACACTTTTTGCCTCCCAGCCCCTCCCTCCTTCCCACTGACAGTGCAGGGGGACAGGAGGGTGGGGATCTTGGCCAGTTCATCACCCGAGATTTTCTTCCCTTGCTCCAGGAGAGGAGCTCCGTGTGAGACCCTGGGGTCCCTCCCACGGGAGACAGTTCTCCATGAACTTCTCCAGTGTGAGTCCAATCTCACAAGCAGCAGTCCTCCCAAAACTGCTCCCATGGGCAAACTGTCCTCCCAAAACTGCTGCCATGTGAGTCCCTCCCATGGGCAAACTGTCCTCCCAAAACTGCTGCAGTGTGGGTCATTCTTCCAAGGGGTGCAGTCCTCCAAGGTCAGGCTGCTCCAGCCTGGAAGCAGGGGCCCTCTGCCCTGGGGTGTTCCACTGGAACACAGCCTCCTCCAGACATCCACCCACTGCAGTGTGGGCAGCTCTGCCACGGGCTGGGGCTGGATCCCCAGGGATCCCCAGGGATCCCCATGGGCTGGGGGTGGATCTCTGCATCTCCTGGGGATTTCTGCATCCCCAGGGATCCCCATGGGCTGGGGGTGGATCTCTGCATCCCCCAGGGATCTCCACAGGCTGGGGGTGGATCTCTGCATCCCCTGGGGATCTCTGCATCCCCCAGGGATCCCCACAGGCTGGGGGTGGATCTCTGCATCCCCCAGGGATCTCCACAGGCTGGGGGTGGATCTCTGCATCCCCCAGGGATCCCCACAGGCTGGGGGTGGATCTGTGCATCCCCCAGGGATCCCCACGGGCTGTGGGTGGATCTGTGCATCCCCCAGGGATCCCATGGGCTGCAGGGGCACAGCTGCTCCAGCCTGGTCTCACCACAGCCTGCAGAGGAATCTCGACTCCAGCACCTGGAGCACCTCCTCCCTCTTTTTTCTCCACTGACCTTGGTGTCTCCATGTTGTTTCTTTCACATGTTCTCACCTCCTCCTCCTCTGGCTAGATAAAGAGCTGTGCACCTTCGTTCCAATTTTAAGAAGTTATCACAGAGGCATTCCTGTCATCTCTAGTTGGCCCAGCCTTGGCTGTGGCATGTCCCTCTTCAGAGCCATCAGGGGTTGGCTCTGCTGGACATGGTGGAAGCTTCCAGCAGCTTCTCACAGAAGCCACTTTTTTGCCCCTCCCCAGCTACCAAAAAACAGGCTGTGCAAAACCAACACACAATGCTACCTACCACTGGTTGGTAGCTGCAATATTATAAGTAAGATTATCCATTTACATGGATATTTCTCTGCCTTTCCCAAAGGACTGCTAGTAGGAAGAAATTTGTCTTGCCAAAGCTGGAATGTTCCCCTGTTCTTTAATATTTGGTGTATTTAACAGTAAATTTGCTAGACTGAATACATGGAATTAGTTTAACAGATCCTGCAGGTAGCTTTTCCCACAACCTGAAAATACAATAAAAATACATGTCAGAAAAGCAGAAAAACTAAGCTAGTATTAATGTTCTTCAGACTTTAAAAGAGATGAGCTGGGAAGAAACTAAAAGCCATGTCAGGCACATCAGGTAGATCTGCCTGTGGAAGCGAATCTTTGATCTTCTGTTGGGTTTTGGGGTTTTTTTTCAATATGAAAACACTGATCACTTTCAAGTTTTGTGGCTTGTTTGCCTGCATAATAATGTAGTAGTTAGTCTGGAAAAAAATGTACCCTGTAAGCAGTTTTGAAGAGGATCATTTCAATGAGTTCAGTATTAACACTGAAGTAAAATATCTTAAAATATTTTACCATGCTGAAGTAAAATTTTTAAGAATAGATTGACTAGTAGGAACAATTTGTGCAGTCACAAACTGGCTGCAGTGCACAGTTCACAAACTGAATCCATTAGTATTTTCTTAATTTCTTCATGTGTCAGAGCTGGGGCTGTTCTCATGGTAATTTATCACTGTGGCACCTGGAAAGAAAAGGAATATATGTGTGTGTGTTTTGGATCCACAGAGCCATGGCCTGGTTAAATGGTTTCAGTGACACTGCTGCAGAGGCATCCACCAGGACATATTTAGTTACTGCAGCACTTCAGAAAGTACCGAGGGAAAATCAGCCAGGAGCTTCTCGTGCAGGACAGAGTGCAGAAATCCCTCCTGGATGGCTCCTCTGCGTGGTGCAGGAGGCCTGCAGGCCTTTCCAGGCTTTTCCTGGTGCCTGTAGAGCTGCAAGCTGAGCCCAGTCCTGCTTGATTTACTGGCAGATGGGCTCTTGCCAGCATTCTACGGCCCTACCAGACATACCTGCTTACAAATACTCTCTCCAGCTGCCTGTTAAAGGGAAATAGTAACAAGACTCTCCAACAAATAAAATCTTTGGAGAGCAATATAGAGGAGCTGACTTGGATGCAGCTGATCAGCATTGCTAGCTACTGCCCAGAATCAGAAATCTGTGGCTCTTCTGGCCAGATGTGTTAACATTAAAATGTGTTTTACACCATCCTGAGGGTGTTCCTCCAGTTTACATCTCCAAAAACAAAGCTGGAGTGACGTGTCTGTGGCTTCATGAGAGTGATAAATGCACTGCTCATGTGTTCTGAGAAAGCATTATTCATTCTAGGATGCTTGTTCCTAGGGCAGCAGAAAACAGTGTCTGGTCACCCTGGGAAGAGATTTTATTTGGATTAAGGACTAACCTGGAGCAAGGTGGTCTTTGAAGCATGAGATAAATGGAAGGACACTTCAGATGTCTGCATGGCACAAGATAAAAAGTTTCCAGTGCACTGTCTCCATGACTTTCTCTGGCACAACGAGGCTGAGAGAGGGAAAACATGGATGAAGCCATCTAATGGTTAATGTCATTAATTCCCTCCCAAATGTCATGTCATGGGTAATGGCTCCAGGGTTATGACAACAAAATTATTTCATTTCTCTTGGTTAGAAACATGGAAGATATTGTTGCATTATCACTCATCTGTTTTTTCCCCTAGAAAAATTTGTTATAACTAAACTTTGTATGATTTCCTGTACAAAACTGAGTACTGTTCAAATGCTAACTTGTCAAAATGATTGAATCTGCAAGAAAATCAGCTTTATTAGAGGGAAATGTAACATGGATTAACTTGGAAAAGAAAATTATTTCTAGTTTTCTGAGCCTGTCAAGTTCACAGGATCACAGGAGAACTGAGTTGGAAAGGACTTCAGGGAGGTCATGGGGGTCACCTGTGAGGTCAGACCAGGTTGCTCTGCCCTTTACTTGGTTGGGATTGTTGATTCTTCCAAGTTCTTAATTCTGAGTCCTGAGTCACAATAAGAGGGGACAGAGGATCTTCAAGATACTGAATAATCAGGAGATGTCACAGTGACTTTGCAGCTGTTGTGGCTGTAATTTGGGTCATCACACTGCCCGTCCTTTGGGTTAGAAATGCCATCATGAAACCCCAACACCAGTGCAGGAGCCATTCATCTAGACCAAAAGAATCCTTAAAGTGCAGAAGAGTTCTAATTTGTGGTCAGAATATTCTGAGGCTTTTTAAGTAATTTGATCAAGTGGTTTTCACTGTGACTTCAACAGATTTTAAAATCAACATGTCACAATTATTTAAAGGCTTAAAATGCTATGGCTGTGAATTACACAGCCTAGATTTCCTAGCCAAATGGAAAAGATCCTAGTTTTCAGATTATTTAGCCTGTATTATTACCCAAACCTCACAATCCTGTACTTCGATAGGAATGTGGATTTATACTGATGTGCAAGAACACAAGAAGCAACTGCAGCCTTTCCTCTTGCTCTTTGTGGCTTTGATTTCGGTCTGATTTCTCTTCAGCCTGTGAACAGTTAACTTGACCAATAATGTGGGGTTTTTTTAAGGACCCAGTTTTATCAGCATGGAAGGATGTGCATGAAAACATGGCATGCTTCTGGCTAGCTGCTTAATTCTTCCATACACAGCCTCTTGCTTTAGCAAAGGATGGAAACGTTCCCTTACCCTCTGGAAATGCTACAGAGCTCCGTGACTTGCTTCACATCCTGCAGCACCTTCCCTGTAAGGAACCCAAATGGCTTTTTAATCATATAATATTCTTGCTTTACAGGAACAGTGACTAATGGCTAAGACTATCCCAGTGGGAAGGAAGGAGAAATCAATGATTATTCCTCAGGAATACTGAAGTGCCCCTGGAATAAGCCAACATTCTTCAGTAACGATCACCAGTAACTCTTTATACTCCAACAAACTGTTTCTGTCTATGAAACAAAGTTCTGTTGCTTGTTTTGTATCCTGTCTGAAAAGTGCAAGGAAGAGCTCTTCTGGGAAATAAATAAAAGAAAAATGGCCTTCTCTGGTGTGTTGACTTTGTATGTGAGTGAGAGAGAGGGAGAATGGAAGGAGAGAACTTCATTTGGAGTAGCCAGCAGCTGGGACCACCTGGGCCACTGGGAGAGCTCCTCAGCAAAGCCAGCCGTCGCTTGTTCCTCCCCACTGCTGAGAGCAACCCCCATCCACCATCCAGTTCAAAGCAGCATTCCCACCTCATAAATCACCCACTAGACCCCTGCTGTTTGTGTCGGTGTTTGGAGAGGAATATAAATACTCCTATGTCCTGTTTGTACAGTTGCCCTTTAAAATTGGAATTTTGTCCTCTCAGAAGAGGCAGAATCCAAACGGGTAAATCCAAACTGTGTGACTAATGCAGCAAGGTCCTGCTGTCTCTTGTAGCTTTGGGTCGTGGAGTGACCCCCGTTTGAAACTTCCCAGGATAGTGGGTGAGTTAAACACATCCTCGTGCCATCTGGCTCTCAGCTTACCCTTCAGGCTGATTGTTTTTGCACCCCTCTTCTGTGGGAGAGCAGAGAGGTTTCAGTGTCTGGGAATGGGTCACAACCACTTAAAGCTCTTCGTTGCCTTGGCAAGACACTGCTCCAAGCGCTCCCTTTACATCCACCCCAGTCCTCGAGCTGCCTCGTTGTGTTGTCTGCTGCTCTTCCCCTGGCTCAGAAGCTTCTCTGCGCTGCTTCTTTACTCAGCACCATTTTCTAGCTATGGAGAACACTCAAGGATCGCTTTTCTTTGTCCCTCACTTGTGTGTTGTCCACGTAGCACAAGGAGTGAGTGCATGTCTCAAGAGGAAAGGGGAATGGCATAGGTTGGTGCAGAACTTCCCTGTACTGAAAGCCTGTTGTGCTGCATGGTGAGTGCTGATAGATGGAAAAGTGACAGAACAACTCCTCCTATTTTGCACAGCAAATAGGAGAAAGGAAAACAAGTTGTGTGACAGTTGTTTTTTAAACCATGCCAGGAAAGGAAGGGGATGGATTCAGGGGTAAGTTGGAGTTCAGAGGGCTTGAGAAACTCCTTATCTTCCAGGCCTGAGGTGTGGGTGCTGCTGCAGTCCTGCATCCCTACCTCTCCTGGGCACTGCTCTGCAGATCCTGCACTCTGCAGGAACGTGTTGAGCTGTGCCCAGAGCCAACAGATGCTGAGGAGCTCGCTCAGAGCGAAGGACTTGTGAAATAAAATAGCTCCAGTGCCAGAGCAGCATTAAGATTGTCAGAGCATGATACCATCCAGGACCATTGCTCCAGCATGTCCTTGTTTTTCCACCTCCTCCCTGCTGGACTGCATTCATCAGTCAGGTCAAAACAGCTTATTGAAAACAGGATATCTTTCTTTCTTCCCAATTTTGAATCATTTTATCCAGCCCCAATTTTTAATTTGAACTATGTACTTTGGAGCCATAGCTCCTCTGTGGTTTGGAAGGGGGTTTTATTGAGTTCTCCGTGTGTGTGCTGCAGTCGGGGAAGCCAGAGGGATCTGCTGGAGAGAGGAGCACCAGCCTGGGCAAGACCCAGGAGAGCCACAGGCGGTGGCAGCACCGCACACAGCGACTGGCAGCGTGCAGAGAAAGCTTCAGCCCCTGCTCTCCTGCAGGCTGCTGATGAGTTCAATTTTTATTTGGTGTCCCTGGTAACGATTCATCCTGCCCTTACATGCTCTGCTCCAGCTCAAATACGACTTCCTAGAGTTAATTCTTACCGTGGGCTGCGGTGGCCTGTGATCAGGTGGTTCTTCTTGCCCTGGAACTCAGAGATATCCATTGTAGATATCAATTCCCAGTGTGTCCTTTACTGCTAGAGTGAGAATAATCAGAACAAAGGTGTCCAAGTCAACATAGGTGAGTGTGGAAAAAATGCACAATTCTAAAAGTGGAATTTAAATTTGTCATTGTTCTTTAAATAGGGTAAAAGCTTAACCTTTTGATTTTCTTCACAGATGCCTTGCTGCTTGTTGACTGTGTTGATTTATATATATATATGTATATGCACTTGTAACTACCACGTGAAGGGTCTGTATTTGTTTTGCTTTATTTAATTAAAGATGTATTATCCCAAACCTATTTTTGAACCATGTGAGCTGTGCAAAATATGTTCTTGTGAGGACAGGTCTCCCTTTTCCTTCTGTGGGAAAGAGCCTGTTCCCTTCCCAACTGAGGCTGCAATAGGAATGGTTTCCTGCTGCTTAATTTCTAATTGCATAAATGGAAGGGGGAAAAGTGGAAATTCTAAGTACCAAAAGGCATGTTAAATTTAGTATAATACACTCATCTGGAAACTATCACATTTTTCCTTCTTTCTTAACCTGCTGAAATCATTGCTTCGTCTGTGGCGTGATTTGGATCGGGACCAAAAAGTGCAAACAAGATGGGGCTGAAAAAGGCAGGTGTCCCTACCCAAACTTAATGAGACCTTTTAGGAGAGAACTTGCATCCCAATTGTAATTGGAGCATACAGCGAGTAAAGAAACCGTATCACTACCCAGGAGAGGGAGTGGAAAAAAAGAAGCTGTTTGCTGACTAGAACTGGTTTTGAACGTTTAACAACTCCCCAAGTGCTCGACTGACCACAAATCTGCCTCTTTAACAGCTTGATTAGATGTCTGCTGAGGCTTTGAGATGAATAAACAAGTCACGGAAAAGCAGAGACAGCGGGGGAAAAAAATATCAAGCTGCTTTTCTATTGTTTACCCGAGTTGTTCATGTTTGATCAAGATACCGTCATTGCTTTGTGTTCCAATCCTGCCTGGAGCCGTGGCCAAGAGCAGGACCTGGCTGTATGTGGTGCTGTACACACAAATAAAAACCAGCCTCTGCCCTGGAGAATTTACAAACTAAACAGATGGGCTGCAGGGAGGTAGGAGGGTTTGTAATTCCCATTTTGAAGATGGGAGAAGCTGTAGGCAAGGTCAGGGATAAGTCGTGCAGGGAATGTGGTGTGCAGCCAGGACTCTGGCTGGAGCCCAGCAGCCCCATCCCTCCCAACTGGTTTTTCATCCTTCCCAACTGATGGAGTCTCAGGGGAAGGCTGCCCTTCACAGACTGGGAGACTCCAAAAGTGTTTGTGCCACCCTTTGCTATTTTCAAATTGCTCCAAATTCTTACTGGCAAATCCCTGAGAAAGTTAGGAATGACGTTTTACCCTCCAGAGGCTGATATCTTATGGAATCACTAGTAGGTGTAAACCACTGTGATCCTCAGTATTGACTTTGGTGATAATCTGAATCTGATAAACAGAGAAAATACTGAAATGTATTCCCAGTCCTTTGTGCCTCAGGGACAAGAACACTGCTGTGTGAGGCAGAACATAAACATAATATCAGGAGAAAGTAAATATACCTTAAATATGAACTGAGGTAACAGATGGACAAAGAGGGGGGATCAAGGAGACAGCAGCATTCCAATACCACTGAATCATGGAATGGTTGGGGCTGGAAGAGACCTTAAAGCCCATCCCGTGCCACCCCCTGCCACGGGCAGAGACACCTTCCACTGTCCCAAGCTGCTCCAAGCCCGGTCCAACCTGGCCCTGGACACTTCCAGGGGCAGCCACAGCTTCTCTGGGCAGCCTGTGCCAGGGTCTCCCCAACCTCACAGGGAAGAATTTCACCCAGTATTCAATTTAAACTTACTCTCTTGCAGTTTGAAGCCATTCCTCTTGTCCTGTCACTCCAGGCCCATGTCCAAAGTCCCTCTCCAGTAGAGGAAAGCCAGCGGCGATGGTGTACCTCAACTCTTCTAGAGAGCTCACACGGATGATTCTTCACAGGAGGAATTGGTTTCCCAGCTGTTTTTCTTGGGCTCGCTCTGAGTTTGGGAGCAATGCAAAAGAAATCACAAAGGTGCTGGCTTGCAAATGCAAATAGTGGGTGCACAAGCAGACTGAAGGTGCCAGGTTGTTGTGATAGTGATGGGCCACGAGGTAGAGGTGATGCTGCAGCTGGAAGGGAGAGGCTTGTGGAGCTGGGGAACCCCTGAGCCATGAGTGACCTGCTGGGAAAACCCCATTTTTCAGCAGGTTCTGACCCAGCAAGGCACTGCTGACCTTTCTTTTGCTCCGAGCCAGGAGGGTTTGGTACCTCCCCCACAGCACACACACACCCCACAGTGAGAAATAAACTTTCTCCTCATCTCCCACCCCACTCCTGCCTTTGGAAGTAGGACTGGTGCAAATTTTGGCATGCCAGCTCTGTAGGCAGCTGGATGCAATGTGCACTGTGTCTGTACTGCTCCGAGAGTCCAGCCTATAGCCCACCCACAGTGAAATGCTTAACTGAGATTGAAACTAAATGGGAGCACAGTTTATGGAAATTCAGCTGTGGATGGCCGTGCTCTCGTGCCTTCTGGCTGTCAGCACTTTGCTGTGCAGCACTGCAGGCTGCTGGAGCTGCATTTTCCTCATGGTGCTGGATACCCACCTCCCGGAGCTTATAAAGATGCTTAGAAAGTTGCTGGTGACTAATAAATCACTCTTCATCTCCAGGCTTTATTGGTGGTGCTTGTAAAGCCTCCAGCTCTGCGTTAGGAGTGGATGCCCCTTCCTGGAAAAGGTCACACCCCGATCAGTTCAAATTCAGTTCATAAATCATGCAAAGGAGTGTGTTTCTTTTTGAGGTTTTAGAGGATGTTCTTCCCCTTGGTGCTGCACTTGAAGTTGTTAGCAGTGATAAAGAGCTAAACCCAACCCATTACTGCTCCCCTGAGCCATGCATTCCCTGTGGATGTGGACTGAAGGACGTGGAGCTGCTGGAGAGAGTCCAGAGGAGGCACCAAGGGTATCAGAGGGAGAGAGGGAGCAGCTCCAGTGTGAGGAAAGGCTGGGAGAACTGGGATTGTTCAGCCTGGAGAACAGAAGGCTCCAGGGTGACCTAACTGTGAAGGAGCCAACAGGAAAGATGGGGAGAGACTGTGGGCAAGGGCCTGGAGTGCAGGACAAGGGGGCAGGGTTGGATG